>NC_040040.1:43955278-44026766 GCF_003713205.1 Coffea eugenioides
GACAAGCCAGGGCTTCTATGATTACTAATCATGATCGGACGCTCAACACCTGAGTATCGGACGTCCGACAACCGTTGCTGTTTTTCGGACGCAACACTCTGGACGCATCGGCCGTCCGAAGAAATCGAAGAAGAAGTTCCAAGTGTGCATCCTACCCTCGGACGCATAATGATAAGGGATCGGACGTCCTAAGAGATTCAAGAAAACTTCCAGAACTCATTGATCTCGTTCGGACGCATAAAGACTAAACATCGGACGTCCGACAGCACCAACGGCTAGTTGACTCTTCAGTTGCCTTCAGTCCGTTGACAGCATTAATTGAAGAATTTTCTAGTCTCCTATAAAAAGAACAAATTCAACCACCTCAGAACAACTTTGCACATCAAGTCTACATCAGATCGTGAGTGATTCAAGTGTTAGAATACTCAAAAAGGAACTTTTGTACTCTTAGCCTGTGCAATCTTCTTATAGTTTTTCAAGTGTGACACAGCTTCTTCAATAGTGTAGCTTAGTGAGGGTTCTTCGAATGTTTGTAAAACTTCCTTGCTTGACCAAGTGTGGTTTGGGGCAAGAAGGAAGTGATCCCTCTCTTTTACACGTGATATTGGTTGCAAGACTGTTCAACTTGAAGTAACTTGGTATATAAGAGTGTAGTTCAAACCTCAGTTGTGTTTGAAGCCTGGTTTGTTTCTCTACTTTCATTTACTGCTTTTCTACATAAATTGTTCTCCTCTTCATCTCACAAATACCTGTGCTCTCTTGTTATCTGGTCCATTGGGTGGTTTTTTGAGAAAAGAAAGGAAGACTTTCAAAAAGGTGGCCTATATCTTAGCTGTTATTTTAAAAAACCTAATTCACCCCCCTCTTAGGTTGTCTTCGATCCTTACAGTTTTAGTGATGATTAAGATGATTGTGGTTAGAGAATCGAAAGAAAATCGAAGGAAAACTTGTTTTGCTGCTGGCCGAAAATCTGTCCTGTTTTTCTCGAAGCTTTAGCTCAAATTTTTTATGCTCAAATGACCTTGGATCTGATGTATATATGTTATAAATGGTTTGTAGAAAGTTTCTATGAAAAATTATTTGAATAGGATGAGTAAAAGTTGAGTTTTGGGCAAGAACAAATCTGGAAATTCGTATAGCAGAGGTCCACTGGCAGTGTTCTTTGAATGAACATAAGTCTGTGTATGGAAGTCGGAATTGAGTACCATCAGTGGAATTCAGAACTAGACATCCATAGTTTTCTAACGGTGTATCATGCACCTTCTAATTCGAACTGAGTCATCTGTAGTGGTTGATCAAAATCTCCTGTCCTGTTCCGCTATTCTGCTCGAATGGCAGTATGAAGCTGCGATTGTGGCTTGAATTTGAACCACTTGCTACCTGATTTTTAAAATGACCTGTTCTGGTGAAAGTTAACCTTATGAGTCTAGTTTCCAATGCCATGAACCGTTTTTAATTTTGATTTGTATCAAATGAGTTATGGTCCAATTTCCGAACTGTACCAAAACTGGAAAACCCTAATTTTTGCTAGCCGACTAGCCTAGTTTAACTTGGGACAGGTTGTTTTCAAAATTTTGGTGTTAATCACCTACCAAATGTATATTAAATGTTTTTTGGGCTTTGGTTCCACCAATGAGCCAGATTGGGGTTGATTTCATTGGGTAAAATGTTTGGAAAAGAAAAATGAAGCTAGAAGGCAGATTTGTCTTGGAAAATTCTTGAATTTTGGTAGTTTTGTTAACTACCTTCTTGTGCGAATTTTCAAATGAAATTTGGTAGAGGAGTAGTACTTATATGGAGGTTGAATTGTACCAATTTTGGTGTAAATCTAAGACCATTTGGATGTATAAATGTTGTGCCAAAGTTGTTCTTTAAATCTGGAAAATTTACCAAACCGTCTTTATTTTTGACCAACTTTGAGCTGCTATATCTTGACGCTCAAAACTCTAATTTTAATTCTGTTTGTTGTATTTGAAACTTTGTTAAGAATTCGTGCTGTGTTATAAATTTCAAAGGCTAGTTCATTTCCTGTGAATTTTGCCGAATTTTCAAAGTTTGCCGAAAACAAGACCAAAACTGTCTTATAGGTTCAAATCAGCCACTTTGGGCTAAAATTTGAATGTCTTCCATTTAGAATCTTGGAAGAGTGTCTTCTAGGAAATTTTAGTACTTTGAAATGAGATTCCAACGGTGTAATATTTTCCATTTTTGGACCTATAGAGTGCAAGTTCTGATTTTCCTAAGTTGACGTACAAAATTAAAATTTTCCAACTTGATGAGAAATGAGTTTTTGTAAACTCTTCTCTACCCTTTGATTATGATTGATCATTTTAAACTTGATTTCATGAAGGAAATCAATTTTTGTTGTGTTGATAAATTCTCACATTTGAACCTTTATTTTGAGTGGTTAAGGTTCTTTGTTCGAGGTATTGACTCATCTAAATGAGTGTACCTTCTTCATTGATAAATACCTGGTTGTAAGTTAGAATACTTGTTAATTGTTCAGGCGCTCAAAGGGACTTTCAAAAAGATCTCGAAACGGACGCCAAAAGGCTTGCTCGAGCACTTGCTCTTGTTTTGTGTGGTGAGTGTCAAGTGTGTGAAAAAATTGCTACGTGCTTAATTGTTATTATTGATGAAATATTTTGAACATGCCAAGTCGAGTGTGTACTTTATCGCACTCGTTCTCATTTAAGCGAAATGTATTTGAATTGTTTGAAGTGAATTGCTCATTGAATTGATGGAATTGTTACAATGGAAAAATTATCCTTGAACTGGATAAACGTTGATTGGAGTGAATCTCCTCGACTTATAACTGAATTGCATGGATGTCGTTGGAGTGAATCTCCTCGACTTATAACTGAACTGGGGGACGCCCAAACTCATCGGCCGACCTTACGACTCGAGCCGACAATGGCTTGGTCGGGAAGCTTGGTGAGCTATGAGAAAAATTGTAAGCTTGATCTATTGGAGAGATCTCGCTTGGCCTACTTGAGTAGTAGCGCCTTTTATTGATGTTCGGACCCAATGCGGTGTATGGTGGACGGAATTGTGAAGTAAGTGGAATCCTACGGAGTTAAATGCCGACCCGGTTGACGGAGTGTCATCGTGGAAGGTATTCGATCGAGGTTTGGCGAAGCAAGTGGAACTTAGCTCCTGAGAGCTTCAATATCCTTGAATTGTTTCTGTTTAGTTTCTTTACTTGAAATGTCAATTAATTGAACTTTACAGTATATCTACTGTATAAACGTGATTATTACTTGAACTATGTGTATGCATGTGTGTTTCTTGGCCTCACTGAGCGTTAGCTCATCCCATTAGATTTGTTTCCTTAACAGGGACTGAAATAAAAGAAGTTATGAGAAGCCGACTTGAGGCACTTTTGTATTAGGGTTTCGATTGTAATCGACTAGACATATTTTGGAAGTGATATATTTTTGGGAAAGTGGTTGTATATTGAAATTGTGATGTAAGAATAAATATTTATGAATGGAAATGACTTCGTACCTTCAATCCGACTTTTATCATTAGTATTGCACTTTAAGCCTGAAATGGAATTGTGCTGAGTCCTGGCGAGAGCTGGACAGGCGTCCCGCCGATACCCTTTGGTTCACCTTAGGGAGAAGTGGGGGCATCACACTTTATATTCATTTGTGTAGGATTTGGTGATATGAAAGGAATCTAATTAACAGTAGACGAATCAGGATTTGGAAAAAATGATTGGAGTGATAGTGGTATTTTACAACTGAGTGCAGACAATGTAATTTTTATTTAATCTATGTAGTCAAGATAAAAATAAAGTAGTCATGATGAAATTAAGTTAAATTATGTCAAGTCCACTAATTTTTTGGATTGATAAGTTGGGCCAGTACCACATGGGTGAAAGCGGAAATTCCATTTAAATTAAAGTGAATTAATTAATTTATTAACTGATGGTTTTCTACTTGGGCTAACTTATTATTTAGAGTCTACATTAAATGAGTTTTTTGACCTACAAGTATCCCAAATTGCAGGGAGATTCTGAAGGATTTTTTGAAGATCAAGTCTATATATTTTGGGTATAAATAAGGGTCTCCTATCTAAGCTAAAGGACATTCAAGTCACCAAAATCTTAGAGAAACTCTACCAAATTCTATCTAAGAGTTAAACCCTTAGCCCTTGGATTATATTCAAATTCATATCGATGTTTGAAGATTATAGATTCAAGTGTTTGAAGTGATGGCACCAAATCAATCATTTCCTATGCTGACACTATAGGAAACATCCTTTTAATTGACGAACAAGCCTTTTGGCTCATCGGTTAGTAAAGAGAAAAATTAGACGATTATTTTCTTTGATTTAAGAAATTTTGGAGATTTTAACCCTTTTTATTCTTTAATTAATTATATTAATATTTGTACAAGTTTTCTTGTCTTTGGTCTTAAGCAATGAAATTTGTGTTATACTAAAAATTAGGCAATACCAGAAGCTATACTCAAGATTGCAAATAGACCAGTGATGTCAGAAGAATCTCTAATTGTTTGAGGAGGAACAGTAGAAGATATTTCAACATGATTGTGAAGATCAGAAATCCTAAGAGTTGGATGTATAGCTTTTAACAAGCTAAATCGAGTTGAGTACTTGATGCTTAGGCTCTATTTTTATATTATATGAAAAGGGTTCAAACTCAATCAAATACTAAACCAACTGTAAATCTTACTCGAATTTGATTCATTCGTTTGTACAAATATTCAAGTTCGAATTCAAACTCGGCACATTAAACTAAACAAGCTGAATTAGAGCTCGAGTTCAAGTTCGATTTGAATTTGGAAATAATAATTTTTAAAAAAATAATACATGATTTAGATTAAGTTTAATTGCATTTCTTTATTGAAAATTAAATACTACTAATTTTATTTTTTGAGAAAATAAAATATATATAATATTAAATATATTTATAATTGTATTATTTATTTTTATAATTGTATATCTATTCATGAACTATTCAAACAGTTGGTGAACAGGTTCATATTCGATATTATTAAATGAGTCTAATATTATATTCAATCTCGAATATGTTCATGAACTATTTAAACAGTTGGTGAATAGGTTCATATTCAATTTAATTATTAAATGAGTCTAATATTATATTCGATCTCGATTCATTTATTAAACAATCGAGTTTTTTTTTTTGAAATTCAAATGTGCTGTACGCGAACATGCTTTACTGCAAATTTTAAAACTTTATTACCCCATTTCCACAAGTGCACGATTCATTTTTTGAGTATAGAGATAATAAGTGTCAATCTCACAGGGATTTAGAATGTGGCAATCACTTGAATTTAATTACTTGCTTTATTATCTAAACAATAAAAATTTAAGGAAGTAAAAACTAAGAAAGTTAACTAGGTGATAAAACTAGCCATGGAAGATGTTAGTTTAGACGGTACAACCGGCCATATGACATAAGTAATAAATATGAAACTGGTCATTAGGTGGTAAAACCAATTATATAGGCGGTATGTTGCAAGAAAGCAAAGAAAAAATTAGATTAGAATTGCTTAAAAATTAAGTGAGAAAGTTTTAGAGATTAGAATCTCTTGTTGTGTCAAGATTAGGAATTAGTTAAGGTGATTATGCTTTGTGTTTCCATGAATTGTGAAGAAATAACTTTTAAATATATGTCATTACTTTCGCCAATGAACATTAACTCTTTGAATCATCCTTCACATATTTTCATAGAGAAAAGATAAGAAACAAGTTAAATAAACCCAATGAAGTTATTGCATGAATTCAGCCAACTATTATTCACTACTTTCATGAGAATAATGCTAGAGTTTAAGAACTTAGATCTATTTGAAGACAGCTTTCATTCCTCAACAATTATCAAATCATTCATAGTTGAGGGTCAAATAACTATAAAGCATAAGTACAAGTTCTCAAACTAACAAATCATGAAAAAGCCTAATCATTCCCTAACTACTTTAAATCAAAACTACAACAAGCTCATTTTCACCCTAAAATATGAAAAAGTTTAGCTAGACATTAAGAACATCTAAACATGAAACAAACTTGTAACAAAACATGATAAATAAGAACAAGAGAAAAAGTTTAGGAAGAACATTCTTATTCAATATCTTGAAGGTTGAATCTTTGAATTCCTTCATAAGTTGATCTCTCAAATAAACTTGGTACAAGAGTGCTCTCACTTTCTTCTCAAAAGTTTTTAAATTAAGAAAGAAACTCTCAATATGAAACTAAAACTACTTCTACTTCTATTCTTACTTTATTCTACTTCATATTACAAGATGCTACTAGATACTTAAATCAATGAAATACAAGGGGTATTTATAGATATTTTTGAAAAAAAAAAATGTGCCCATCATGTGGTCATAAAGTTGTTCTTCACTTTTCCAACTCGAGCTTAGCTAGATCCAACCAAATTTTATGAAAAAAATTCATCCACAAGATAGTATGAAACGAGTGCAAGTTGTAGAATCAACTTGTAGCAGTCATTTAGGGATCCACGAGGTATTCCTTGTGGATTTGCCTCGCGGTTATTCATTTTATATAGTTTTGCACTTTCTACTCAAAATTCAACTTTGCTCTTATTTTGGACCAATTTCAACTATAATTATCTTGATAATGAAAGCTAAATTAGCTCTTGTATAAAATATAAAAGTTGTAGTTTTTTGCGTTAGCTTTCCAATGCATTAAAACTCATTTCCATTGGATCTCTGTAGGCTGAGAAATAACCGACATACCCCTGACTGGTCAATGCTCTGTTTCAATTTTTGACAGAAATTTTGCCCAACTATATTTTGAATTTTTAACCAGGAAAATCAAAAATTGTAGAGTTCTGTGTTAGTTTCAAAATGACTCAAGAATCATTGTAATCTGATGCTTTTAGCTTAAGATATAATCAAAAGATTAAGGTGTGTTAAAACTGTCAAACTCTTCTTGATTTGAGTCAATTCATAAGATACCAGAACCAACAAAAACAATACAAATTTTCATATTAACCCACACTTTTCCATGTTTTGGTTAAGAAACACTACTTGTACGAAAAGTAACTTATAAAGGAACTCAATTATTCCATTTTAACTTAAAACACACCAAAAATTTACCCTAAAACCTAATTAAAAATAGGTAAAATAAATTCTAATTATTCTCAAACAGCTCGATTGGTTTAAAGCTCTAGCTAGAAGAATTGGATGACTATTTTCCATGTAATTAGTTTGATCAAGCGTCATTGGTACTAGGTCCTTGATGTGAATAGCAAAGGGATTGCATGTAGGATTAGCAATAACCATAATAGATAAAAAGAAAGAGGTGAAATGAGGATCGAATGCTTCTGATACCACAACCCAATTGCAACAACTTACCCTTTAAAGCGTTGTGACTATTATTTATATTAGCAAAATAACACGCACGCAATTTTAATAAAATAAGGTAACATGCATCATATGTAAGTGGTTACAGTAATAAGATAACATATTAATAACATTTTCCCGGTTGACTCCTTATATTTCAACTTTCCTCACACAGATTAATCCTAAAGATGATTGTTATTCATTCACATCGAAGTTTTAGGTTTGAAAGTGGTATATTGTTGCAGGTAACCGTGGCTTTGCACTGACATGAAGAGCTTTACTATTAAAGAACTGTTCTGGGCGCTCAGAAAGATCAATCCGCTTCTCATTGGGGGCCAGGCTAAAAGTAAATCCTTAAAGGAGCCTACCCAATGCCATCACAGTGAGAGTTGTTCCTAGTGCAACTCCTGGGCAACTACGCTTGCCTACGGTGAACGAACTGAACCTCAATTCCAATTCTGTAAGCTCTAATTTACTTCCAGTATCATTGTTTAAATGACGCTCTGGTATAAACTCCGGTGGTTTCTCCCAAACCTTAGGATTTCGACCAAGCCCTCGACGCGGTCAAGAAGAAAATGGCTGCCTTTGGGTATGTAATAGCCGCCAATGGTGGTTTCTGATATAGACATACGAGGAGGATTGAATGGCACAACTGGATGGAGCCTCATAGATTCCCTGGCGCATGCTTTAACATAATTTAGTTGTGGAATATCAGATTCTTGGACTAATCTTTCTCTTCCAACCAAACTATGAATTTCCTCCATGGCCGTCTGATAAATCAGCGGCTGATTGATCATTTCAGCGATTACCCACTCAACTGCAGTTGGAGGGCTATCTGCCCCCAATGAAAAACTCCTGCAATTGTATATCATATAATACTTTAATTTTGGGATTTTTATGAATATATAAAAGGGGATTATTAACGGATAAATAAGGTCTTTTTTATTGTTCAGTATTTCTCCTCGCGATAGAAATATCTCCAAATAAGTTGGAAGGAAAAAGTGTTGCTATGTTGTTTACACTTCGAGATTTAAAATTTTAAGCAAAATTTATTTGAAAAACATATTTCAATTCTGTTTGGTGAAGTTGGAATTAGCGCTACTAAACAAGTGGCAAAGCAATGTACTTTTTCATGCTTGAATGCCCAATGAGAATTTAGAATACTATTTTAGGTTGTGGCTGTAATGTCAACAAAGTCGAATGGTAATGCTTTCTTTTGTGTTAGGATGAACCTTTAGGATAAAGTTGCTTTTATTATTCTAGTTTAAACTATCTTAGAATTATTTTACAATAAAAGTTGTCAACCGACGTGCTTAGCCAAAATGCAAAGCAAACTATCTTACCAATTTTTTCTCAACTATTACTTAAGGAAAAAAATAAATAGAGCAATATAGAACCATGACCAAAAATAGAATATTCTAATGTTTTGAAACAAAATTCACTCCTTTTGGCAGTGTTCCTTTTCCTTCATAAAAAGGGAAATGTGTTGGATTCTTAATCCAACGTTGGACTTATATGTGAATAATTATGTGATGCAAACTGTCAAATAAGGTTAAATCCAATTAAAGTGATCAAATATGGTTTGACATTAATGTATCTAATAAGATGTGGGTTTTTAATGTATAGAGACTTAAGGGTATTTCCTATTTCTATGATGGGCTGAAATAGGTTTCCAAAGGGTAACAGGAATGTTACTTATAAATAGAGTTACAATTCCCAGGTCACACGTAGTATTCTTATTGTCGTATTTTCTAATACCACAATATAGTTCTTTCTTGATATCCCATCGTCAGGAAAGATATCAGAGAGAAATTAAAGGGCTCTCTCAGGGATTCGCAAATACGTGTTGACCTGGAACGCTATCCCAAAATCTTCAAGGATTCAAGTGCCAGTTTGTCAACATAAATCTAGGTACGCTTTCACAAATTTTCTGTTAATCTATTTCTTAATAATCGCCATAAAAATTTTGGGTTTCATAGGTGATCATTTTCACCAAAGGTTAAATATAAATAACCGCCTTAACAAGTGGTATCAGAGCTCATATGGTTGATTATTAGGAAATAATTGGATTTAGTAATTTTATTTTTTTTAAGAACAATTATATATGATATTTGTGAAGAATCGGCAATTGTTTGCAATTTTTAAAATTGTTTATGTGACACAATGGCTGATTGTTCACTTATATGTCTCTTGACTTCGATTCTTGGATAAAGTGACATCAGTTGCAGTCATTAAAATAAAATTACTTGAGAAATAACTAATTCCTAAGTTTATTATTTTTCATGCCTTCGGGTGCCTAGTCATAGAAGAATTCTAGTTTTTTGCAACTTTCATAAAGTTGTCTGCAATCCCAATTCTCTGCAATAAAGTGATCACTCGTGGGTTTCCATTGTATCTTCTAATATGTAGGACCCGCATGCTTGGCATGTGTTTTATCTCAAGTCATGTTACGGTTTTATCTAATATATGTGAGTGTCATGTTAAGTTCACATGATTGGTGGCACAAATCATGATTTGTAGGACCCACATACTTTTGATAATGTAAAATAATTTGGCTTCTGGCTTCGAGAAGTCATTCGTCCTTTTCCCTGCTTTTAAGAATTAAAATTGACAAGAAAACATTCTGAGTTTCAATGTTCTGTCTATAGTATTAATTTGGTTAATACTTGAGCTCTTTGACCTATTTCTTTGTTTAAGAATAAATATGCCTATATTTATGTTAAGAATATTAGGGTTTCTTTAATTTAATTGAACCCTAATAAAGTTAAATAAGACATTTAACCCCTATAAAATCCACATGTTTGGCCCACTAGATATATAGTTTTATAAGACATTATGGATTTAAAGAAAATTTTTGGATTTAAATGATAAATTTGGATGAAATTATGGATATGGACTTTTGATACAATAAGTCTTGATCCAATTTGACTGGTTTGACCAGGTTTGACCAGATTTTGATCAGAGTTGATCAAAGTTGACTTTGATCAAAATTTTTGTTTAATTTGTATAATTTTAAATTCGAATATTGGTATGATTATATATATTTTGGAATAAATTAATTGAAACAATATGCCATCAAAGTGACCTCTATTGTAAAAATTAATTTATTTTAGAATATAATTAGTTGGATACTTGTAATTTTGTGAATATTGATCGGCCCAAAGGAAGGTCAATATTTAATAAAATTGCATATGCACTTGTGGTAATAAACATGTGATAATTATTCGATTTTTACATATGAATTATAAATTGGCCCAAAGGAACATTTATTTTTGACATGTTATTATTGTCAGTGTTTATTACTGTGCCAAAATATCACTTAGAAGTTAATATTTTGTCCAAAAATAAAATATTAATAGAACATAGGTATCTTGAGATAGGGTTGCCTTTATTTAAATTTATTATTATTGTGGTCTGTGTGAGTTTGTTTTAATTATATTATATTTTCTGTTCTGTTGCGAATGATTTTACAAATATTACTACCAACATCAATAATAGTCCTATGCTGAATGACACAAATTTCAAGTCCTGAAAAGAAAATCTCCTGATAGTATTTGGAGTAATGGATCTCGACTTTGCGTTAAGGGATGATTCTCTCCCACTTCTTACAGATCAGAGTACCTCTGATGAAAAAAGAGATAATGAAAGGTGAGAGAGATCAAATCCCTTGTGTCTGATGATCATTAAAAAGGCCGTTCCAGAAGCATTCAGAGAAACAATGTCAGAAACGACAGTAACAATTAAAGAGTTCCTTCAGAATATTGGAAAAAAATTTGTCAAGAACGAAAAGACTGAAATTAGTACACTCTTGACACGCCTAGTTTCAATGAAATATAGTGGTAAAGATAATATCAGAGAGTACATCATGGAAATGTCTCATCTTGTTTCAAAATTAAATGCACTTAAATTGGTACTCTCTGAAGAGTTACTAGTGCATTTGATTTTAATATCTCTTCCTACATAGTTTAGCTAGTTTAAGGTGAGTTACAACTGTCAAAAGGAGACTTGGTCTCTAATTGAGTTCATCTCACACTGTGTAGAAGAAGAGAAAATATTGAAGCAAGACCAGACAGAAAGTGCCCATCTGGTATCAACTACTAATAATAAGAGCAAGGGACTTAAGAGAAAGAAGGATAAAGAAGCTGTAGGTACAACACCATAAAAGAAACAACAAAAGAAATCAGTTGATCAGGGAAAGAATAGTTGTTTCTTCTATAGAGTTGAAGGACATAAAAAGAAGCATTGCACCAACTATCACGCTTAATGTGCTAAGAAAGATATGCTTCTTAATTTGATTTATTCTGAGGTTAATTTAACTTCGGTTCTTAGACACACATAGTGGTTAGATTCTAGCGCAACAACTCACATCAATGTGTCTATGCAGGGTTGTCTGAATTGTCGAAAGTCTAATGATAATGAAAAATATATTTACTTGGGCGATGGCAAAACAGTTCAAGATGAGGCAATTGGAGTTTTTAGATTATTGTTAAAAATCAGATTTTATTTGGATCTCAATGAGACATTTGTTATACCGTCTTTTCGACGGAATTTGATTTTTATTTTAGTTTTGGACAAATTTGGTTATTTTTGTTCATTTGGAAATGGAAAATTTGAATTGTTTCATGATTCAAAATTGGTTGGTTCTGATTCTTTAATGCATTACGATAATCTATATTTAATTGATACAATTGTCTTATTTAATGAATCTCTGCATTTGAGTACTAGAGGAGTAAAAAAAAATTAATCAATAAAAATTCAGGTGCATTATGGCACAAGAGATTGGGACATAACTCCAAACGGAGAATGGAAAGACTTATATCAAATGAAATTCCCGACCCCTTGAATTTTACAGATTTTGATAATTGTATTAACTGTATAAAGGGGAAACAAACCAATAAAATGAGATTTGAAACCTATAGGTCCTTAGACGTTTTAGAATTTATACATACGGATATTTATGGACCATTTTCTACATCTGCTTGGAATAGTCAATAATATTTTATAATGTTCATAGACGAATTTTCAAGATATGGTTATATATATATCATTTCTGAAAAGTCACAATCACTGGACGTGTTCAAAAATTTTAAGACTAAAACTAAGAATCAACTCAACAAAAGAATTAAAAGCGTCAGATCTGATCGTGATGGTGAGTACTATGGTAGATATGACGGTTCAGGAGAACAACGTCCAAGACTATTTGCTAAATACCTAGAGGAATTTGGTATTGTCCCACAATACACTATGCCAAGTTCACCCACTATGAATGGTATAGCTGAAAGACGAAATAAAACGCTTACAGACATAATAAGGAGTACGATATGTCATTCTACCTTACCAGAGTCACTCTGGGGAGAAGCACTTAAGATTACAGCATATATCTTTCACAGAGTTCCAACTAAAGCAACTATCAAACCCCTTATGAACTTTGGACAGGAAAAAAATTCAGTTTAAAGCATTTGCATATTTGGGGATGTTTAGGTGAGGTAAGACCTTATAGGCCAAATGAAAAGAAACTGGACTCAAGAACGGTTAGTTGTTATTTTGTTGGATACTCTGAAAAATTCACGGGTTACAAGTTTTATGATCCCACAACTAAATCAATTTTTGAGACAGAAAATACCCGGTTCTTTGAGGATGTCGATTTTAGGGGAGAAATTATAGTAAGGAACATTATCTCTAAAGAGAAATATATTAATATTCCCACATGTGTCATTGATCTTGTTCAGAATTCTATTCTTGAATTTGATCATGACATGACAAATCAAGACAATGTCGAAAAACAAACTATTATAGAAGAACAAACTCTCCCTCTCCAAGAACCAGTGCCATTAAGTAGATTCACTAGAGAAAGGAGAAGTGTAGTGTCAGATGATTACATTATTTTTTTCAAGAACATGAGGATGGCACTGAATTGATGGAAATTGATCCAATCAACTTCCGTAAAGTTATGAAAAGTTCAAATTCTCAAAAGTGGATCGATGCCATGAACGAGGAGATTAAATTTATGAAAGACAATGATATTTGGGATCTTGTCCCATTGTCAGAAGGAGCAAAATTCATTGGTTGTAAATGGATATTTAAAATCAAAAGAGATTCGAAAAGCAATGTGAAAAGATACAAAACTCGTCTTGTCGCCAAAGAATTTACACAAAAAGAAGGTATCGACTATAAGGAAACCTTCTCTCCGGTCTCTTCAAATGACTCTTTTAAAATTATCATGGCATTAGTGGCGTATTTCGATCTTGAGTTACATTAGATGGATGTAAAGACAGCGTTTCTCAATGGTAACATTGATGAGACGATTTATATGGTGCAACCAAAAAACTTTGTATTAGGAGATCCAAAGAATATGTTTGCAAACTTAAAAAATTCATCTATGAGCTCAAACAAGCGTCTTGGCAATGGTATTTTAAATTTCATCAAGTGATCGTCTCATTTGATTTTGAGATGAATTTAATAGATAATTGTATATGCCATAAGTTCTGTGGGAGCAAGTATATTTTTTTGGTATTGTATGTTGATGACATTTTGGTTGCCAGCAACGATATGGGTCTATTGCATTAAACCAAGAAATTTCTAACTAAGAATTTTGAGATGAAAGATTTTGGTGATGCATCTTTTGTGTTAGACATATAGATACACCGGGATCGCTTTCGGGATATTTTAGAACTATCACAAAAGAGTTATATAGAAAAGATTTTTAAAAGGTATAAGGTATGGCATACAAAATTGTAAATCAGGTGACACCCCTGTGGCTAAAGGAGATAAATTTAGTTTTGAACAGTGTCCTAAAAATGCTTTTGAAGAAAAAGAGATACAAAAGATTCCTTACGCATCAGCGGTAGGGAGTTTGATGTATGCTCAAATTTGTACACATCCGATATTGCGTACATTAGTGGAATGTTGGGTAGATATTTAAGCAATCCTGGATTAGATCATTGGAAAACAACCAAACGGGTCTTGCGGTATTTAAAGAAAACAAAAGATTACATGCTTACGTATCGGAGGTCAGATAAGCTAGAGATCATTGGGTATACTGATTCCGATTATATTGGATACCAAGATACTATGAAATCAACATCAGGTTATATCTACTTATTGGCTGGAGGTGCTATATCTTGGAAGAGTGCTAAATAGTCCCTCGTAGTATCTTCTACTATGGCTGTAGAGTTTATAGCTTGTTTTCAGGCATCCAACCATGAAATTTGGCTGCGAAACTTTGTCATAGAATTACATGTAGTGGGTAGTATTGAAAAACCACTCAAATTATTTTGTGACAATAAGTCAACAGTCCTATATTCCAATAATAACAGGAGTCCGACGAAATCTAAACATATATATATCAAGTTCCTGGCTGTTAAAGAAAGAGTACAGAGTGGACAGTTATCCATAGAGCATATCGGGACAAATTTCATAGTTGCGGATCCTCTTACTAAGGGATTGGCACCCGAAATGTTTCATGAGCATACTGCTCCTATGGGTGTCATGTTATTAAATGATGTACAGTTTTAGTAGGAGTTTGTTATTTTAAATGCTCTTATGATACTTTTCGGTCATTAATGATTTAAGGATATTTTATGCACAAATAAAGTTTAGATTTATTTACACTCTGATTTTGGTATATTTTGATCTCGCAAAATTTAAGATGGACTAGTTGAAAATAGGCATATAACGATCACATTACATGAAATTTTCATGCTACACATCCACATCATGATTCATATCATTCAATTATATCGATATATGTGAGCATTGATGGGTCGAGTTACGAAATTGTAACAAAGGCCGCTTTGATCCTATATTGGTATGATTGATGGACCGAATTGACTACATATACATTTTAATAATGACAGTAAAATTGAACTCATACGATTTATTGTAAAACACAATTATAAGATTACACATATAGTTCAAGTGGGAGATTGTTGGATCCTTAATTCAACGGTGGACTTATATGTGAATAATTATGTGATGCAAACTGTCAAATAAGGTTATTAAGTCTAATTAAAGTGATCAAATATGGTTTGAATTTAATGTATCTAATAGGATGTGTGACTTTAACGTTTAGAGACTTAAGGGTATTTCCTATTTCTATGATGGGTTGAAATAGGGTTCCAAAAGATAACAAGAATGTTATCTGTAAATAGGGTTATGGTCCCCAGGTCACACGTAGTATTCTTACTGTCATATTTTCTAATACCACAAAATAGCTCTTTCTTGATATCTCATCGTCAGGAAAGATATCAGAGAGAAACTAAAGAACTCTCTCAAAGATTCGCAAATACGTGTTGACTTAGAAGGCTACCCCAAAATCTTCAAAGATTTAAGTGCCAGTTTGTCAACATGAATCTAGGTACGCTTCCGCAAATTTTCTGTTAATCTATTTTTTAATAATCGCCATAAAGATCTTGGGTTTCATAGGTGATAATTTTCACTAATGGTTAAATATAAATAACCGCCTTAACAAAATGAACTTGTGTAGTCATGATTTAGCTAAATTGGCTATTAACCTCTTATAAGAAACTAGGTGGAAGGCTCCTTCCTTGTGTGGCTCAGGAGTGCCGTGGAGAAAGATTATCCAACAATTGCCAGTTTTTTGTAAAGTGCTGTACATTTGTAATCACTTTGATGATATATATATATATATATATATGTATATATATATATGTATATATATATATATGATATGGCTTTTGAAAAAGAAAAGAACGAAAATTGGTAGTCCTAGTTTGCTTTTCATTTCTATACTGTACGTGGTCAACACTAAAAATAAGGGATAAATTTAACTTTGGACCTTTAAATTATACACGTTCCCACTTTAAACTTTACATTTCGATTTTGTAAAACTTTATTCCATAAAGTATCAAATCCATCCCTCTTCAGTAGAATTGTTGATGAATTCTTCAAAACTAACATAATATTTCGTTCCATTTTGAGCATTGCATGCCTTCGCTTTTGTTAGTTTTGATGATTCTATCGATGAATATAATGAAATGGGATAAACTTGATACTTTAAGAAATAAAGCATCTAAAATCAAATTTTTAAAAACTGTAATGGGAGCACGTGTATTGTTTAAGTGTCTAAAATGAAATTCACCGTTAAAAAAAAAAAAGACTAGCCTGAAACTTTACTTGAACTCAAAATGAATATCTGAAATAGATAAATCAGCATGCACCACCAGAAATTTAAACTAAATTTAGATGTCACTCTAGCATTACTCTAAATTTGGAAAGAATTATTTTTTAATAAATAATGGAAAATACCTATGTGGTGTGGAACAATAAAATAGCCAAATTAACTCACAGTGCATTCTGCCTTGATTTCTTCTGGTGATAAAAGTGGTTTGCCCCATTCATCCTTGAATGTTATCATAATGTTAAGCAAATCCTCTGCCTCATGCTTTTTCCCATTTCGCCGTTGCTCTATCTTTTGCTCTATGATTGGATCGTGGTACTTGTTAAAAACACTCATAGCAGCTTGTACAGTCTTTTGATGCCCAGCAACATGAATAATTCTCAACCAGGGAAGATAATCAGATACTGAAAAAGCATACATGCATCTGAGAATAGTGAAGACTGCATCAAGATGCTCCTGTTCTTCATCACCTCCACCTTTGCCGAAAAATCTTCTACTGAAAAGAATTCTCCTCAAAACATTAACTGAAAAATGACGAAGTTCAAATATTAAGTTGACAACTGAACCATTTTTGTTACTACTATCTTTGCATTGGTTGTAGATACAATGAACAAGGTAATCAACTTCTTGGTTTCTCTTCTCAATTAACCATCGATGTCTTGCTGGACTCATGAATTTCGTGGTCCAAATCTTCCTCATTTTCTTCCACTGCGATCCCTATGGACTTACAGCAATGCCCAAGAAGCCACGACTGACGTACTCCGTGGCCATTGTAAAGGGTCTTGACAAGAAAATATTATCATTCTTGACCAGAAATTCCCGGGCGAGTTTCGGTGATTTCACTACCATAACATGGACGTTACCTAGACGGATGCATACAGTATCAGTCGCGAGTTTTTGCATGATGGATTCAATCCAAAGGAACGTTAGCCTGTTTTTGCAAAGCTCAGGGAGGTTTCCTACTATAGGCCATGGAGTTGGACCTGGGGGAAGTTTGGGCACCTTGCTTTTCTTGCAAGTTCTACATTTGATTATGGTGAACAGACTGAGAAAAGCTAAGACGAATAGGAATAAACTTGAGGATTCCATTCTTGTGTAAAGGTACCACATTTTGTGTGCGTACGTATTTTGTATGATAGACACAACTGAAGTGTCTTAGCTTCGGTATGAATTACAATATATATTATAAGTGTGTCAATCACAACTCAATTATATTAACCTGTTCAACTTCACCCACCAATAACCTCTCCAAACTCGTCCACCAATCAACTCATTTGATTGGTGGATAGTGAGTTGATTTGGTTCACTCATTTATACTTATTTAAAAATAATTGTACATTCAAATTCAATTTTTAGTGAGTGTTAAACAAATAAATTTGAAATTTTTACCAATCTAATAATAATAAAATATTGTTATTTCTTGTGAAACAATATGCAAAAAATTTTAAAAAATAAATAAAATTTTAAATGATTCATAATTGTGAGATTTGATATAGTAAACCTTCCTGCAGAGACCCTACTAAGCATTTTCTCGAGTCATGGTGTGAAACCTTCCTGTGGAGACCCCACTGATCATTTTCTCGAGTCTTGGTTTTCCTTGGAGCGAGGGCCAAAGCTCAGCTCCTGGAATGGGAAAAAACTATTATATATATATATGCTTCTCTCAAAAGGGAAGCTAAAACAATTGGAAAAACAACCCAATCAATCATTGAAGAAGATATCATTGAGAATCCTTCTCAGTCAAACATAATATCTTACAAAAATATTTTGTTTTTATAAGACTAGTTATTAGTAACAATTATATTGTAGAAACAGAAGTTTTATTTGATACAGGAGCTAGCTGTATTCAAGAAGGGCTTATTCCAACAAGATTTTTTGAAAAGACAAAAGTAAGCCTTAGAGGAGCCAATAGTTCCCAATTAAACATTCAGTTCAAACTTTCAAACGTCCAAGTCCAATTTTCATCTGTATCCATTAAAGAAACCTTCCTCTTAGCAAAAGACTTAACCAACAATGTTATTCTTGGAACAACTTTTGTAACCAAGCTTATTCCCTACTTGACCACTGATGATGGTATTATACCTCAAAAATATGGTCAAGATGCTCTTCTACCATTCTCTAGAAAAACAATTCAAAAAACACTAAATTATCTGTCCCTCAAACATAGTCAAATCAATTTCTTAAAAAAAGAAATTGCCTACAAAAGGATAGATGAGCAACTTAAGAAGCCAGAAATTCAACAAAGAATCCAGAATCTGCAAACAAAAATCCAAGGAATGGTTTGTGTAGAAGGTCCAAATGCATTCTAGACAAGGAAGCAACACACTGTCCGCCTTCCTTATGAACCTGACTTTGAGGAAAAGAATATTTTGACAAAAGCAAGGCCTATACAAATGAATCAGGAATTGCTTCAGCATTGTCAAAAAGAGATTAATGACCTTCTGACTAAAGGAATCATTAGTCGAAGTCAATCTCCATGGAGCTGTCCAGAATTCTACGTCAACAAACAATCGGAAATCGAGAGAGGAGTTCCAAGGCTTGTAATCAATTACAAAACCTTGAATAAAGCTCTCCGGTAGATCAGATATCCTATACCAAACAAGAAGGACTTGCTTCAAAGGCTCTATTCTGCCAAAATATTCTCAAAATTCGATATGAAGTCTGGATTTTGCCAGATTCAAATTCATACTACAGACAGATACAAGACAGCATTCACAGTACCATTTGGGCATTATGAATGGAATGTGATGTCATTTGGTCTAAAAAATGCATCCTCGGAATTCCAAAAGATTATGAATGAGATATTCAGCCCTTACTTCTCATTCATCATCGTCTATATTGATAATGTTCTGGTATTCTTAGAAAATATTGAACAATACTTCAAACACCTAAACATTTTCCTTCATGTTACCCAAAAAAATGGTCTGGTTGTATCCCAAAAGAAAATCAGCCTTTTTCAAACAAAAATTCAGTTTCTTGGACATCACATTCACCAAGGAACTATTACTCCCATCAATAGGTCAATCCAATTTGCTGATAAATTTCCTGATCAAATTCTTGACAAACAACAATTCCAAAGATTCTTAGGTTGTTTAAATTATGTCTCAGACTTCATTCCAAACCTTAGCAATATAGCTAGACCTTTATACGACAGACTTAAAACTATTCCACCCTTGTTGACAGATATCCATACGAAAACAATTAGAAAAATTAAAACCCAAGTCAAAGCCATTCCTTGCTTAGCCCTTCCAGATCCAACAATCCCAAAAATTGTGGAAACAGATGCTTTTGATCTAGGATATGGTGGTATCTTCAAACAAACAAAAAGTAATAAAGAACAAATAATTGCTTTTGCTTCAAAACATTGGAACAATTCTCAACAAAACTATTCTACTATTAAAAAAGAAATTTAGCAATAATTTTATGTATTACAAAATTCCAAGTTGAACTACTAAATAAAAAATTTTTAACTTCGGGTTGATTGTAAGTCAGCCAAAGATGTTTTACAAAAAGATGTCAAAAATCTTGCCTTTAAACAAATCTTTGCAAGATGGCAAGCAATTTTATCAATATTTGATTTTGACATTGAATACTTTAAAGGGTCTTCAAATTCTATTTTTGATTATCTAACTTGTGAATTCTTATAGGGAAAATAAGATGCCCAAAAAAAAAAGCAACAGGAGAAACCCCCAGACAAACCAGGGCCCTCTTCTCAAACAACCAAACAAGACTTTTCAAGTTCTTTCAGTTCATCCCAAACAGAAAAGAAATCATCTTCTTCAAACTTACCTCCAAACAGATTTCAAATTTTCTTTTCTTCTCAACCCATATCCATAGCCTCTCCTAAAACATGGGTTGATATAGCTGAACAAGGAGATGAAAAACAAATATACTTTGAATGCCTCAAACAATGGGCTGAATAGCAAGGATATCAGTCTGAATCACCAGGGTATCCTATTTGGGATACACCAAATCATCTCAAAATAACCTTAACTCAAAATATGAAACCCAAATCTCTTACCATTCAAGAGCCAAAACCCAAATCACTCACCATTCGAGAACCCAAAAATTTAACCAAGTTTGAACCAAAAACAAGCAAAGCGTCTACCCAACATGTCAAATCAAAAACCCATATCCCTGTGGTCCAGACAGAATTTGACTATTGGTATGATGACCCAAACATATTAGCCCGAACCATTCTTTCAAATACCTATAATTTCATACCACAAACCCTTACAAAGACCTTGGAATATTACAAGCTTATTCTTTCAGATTCAAAATCTTTGATTCTTAAACCTCACCATACAGAGGTAAAAGACAAAGATGGAAACCCAACTAGGAAAAACATCAATAATCATTCCAGTGCTCAAATTCTAAAGGTCATTAAACCCTCATAATGGGGAACAAACTTCAGCAAACCCAAACCTTTTTCCACTATCTTTAATCCCCCAAGTTACACGTATTGGGATTATAAGGTAGTATGGTTTATACCTTTACCTTTCAAAATCAACTAAACCAACATTCATATCTCTTCTATTTCCTAAAAACAAACAAGTATGACTTTCCAGCCTAGTTTGTAGCATGGTGGAAGGTATTAGGACCCAACCTAGAAATCCTTCCCCCAAATATAAAACAAAGCTACGAAATATTCGAAAAAAGGTTTCAACCTCGAAACAATTTCATTCCCACTAGCCTAGATTTCTTCTCAATATTCTTGGTAGCATGGGTTTACCAGTGGAAATATGAGTATATACAACAAACTCAACTTCCACCACTATTGGTTAGACAAGGATGCTCGAAATGGTGGGAAACATTCAATAAAATTTTTATTCAACCTGCAAACATACAGGCATGGTTCCAGAAGAATTCTCAAGCATTAAAATCTGGAGATAATCAAACATGTCAATTCCTACAGCCAAAATCTGTATTAGCAGCCGAACTGGGTATTTATAGCAAAATTTTCGTGTTGCTATAGTACCCGCTACAGTGATTTTTACTGTTTGTTACAGTGTACAATACCGCTACAGTGCATCGTTTGTTTTTTGTTGCCTATTTACACAGTAACTTGCCAGACTGCTACAGTGCTTCCTGTGTTACAGTAAGAATGATTTTTTCTGAATTTTGTTCCGATTGAACTAGCTTGAATGTCTGTAGAAGCATTTGTTCAATAAATCATTGCTGATAATTCTTCTGATGTTTCTTTGATCCATTCCTTGCAATGATGTGTATTGACTCCTTGTTTTTCAAGTAGGTATTTGTTGATAACCATCCTTTGGATATTTCTTCTTCGCATGAAGCATTGTTCTTTTAATGTTTGTACCGAATAGCTTGAGTTTACTGCCCCGATATGATTGTATCTGTGTGTATTGTAGCAAGAGATTCTTTCACCAGTATCCTTGTTAAAGTATATGATGTCAAAGTTTCTGATTCTAGATTCTTTTTTTTTCATTTTCAAGATAGTGATATTCCGTCTAGAGGTGTGAAAAAGTGTCATCTCTGAGTTTGATCTGGAAGGATTGAGTAGTAGGATCTTCAGGAATTAGAAATGGATTTTCATCTTCTTCAGTTTCTTGAATCCAGTTTATTATTGAAGTCACGTCAATTGCTTGGAATTGAGATTGTTTCATTAGGTACCCAATTTGAAGTAGCTTCTGCAAGTATTTAGTTTGAGGATGATTCCTTAGGGATCCACTCCCAATTCTAATTTGATGATGTTTGGCGGTCATTAGTTTGATTGCTGGATATTTCTCCATGGGAGGTTTGTTCCCAAGTAGAGTATCCATCGAAGAGACAGTTTTTCTCTTCTAAATTGTATGATGATAAGCTATCTTCACCTGCCATGTTTCTGCACAAAGAGATAGTTAGTTTAAAGAGTATAGGATTAAAAAGTTGGGATATTATCCCTTTGTAGATAATTTGGAAAGGAGTCAATTGATTGAGAAATGATGCTCTTAAAATGATATGGTTAGTCAGATACTTGGTGAAAAAGAAGGTATCTGAGAATTGGTTTTGGAAATTTGAATTTGATATCAAATTTAGGATTATTGGTTATTCTAAAGAATTCTAAAAGTTGGATTAGAATAAGATTTTCAGAAATATAGTTTTGGTCTGACCCTGTATCAACTAGGGCTTTTGTTTCGATTACATAATTACCAATAATTAGTAATCGTATTTGGATTGAATATAACTAAGAATTGTTATTCAGACCCACAAGGTTAGTTCTTTTTTGAGGGTTTTGAAAGACTACTGATTGAATAGGGAATTTTTCAAGAATTTCTGACAAATAATAGTTTGGTTTAGGAATTTTGTCTTTTTCTGGAATATCAGAAAGAAGGCTTGTGCTTAAAAGATTTGAAACTTGGTTTAGGCAAGGTTGTTTGTCCACTGTTTCAAGAATAATGTCGAGAGAAAGGTTTTGGTTTTTGATCATATGTCCTTCTTTTTCATCTTCATCATTGATGGTTGGAGAAAAAGATGTTGAAGTATAATGGTCATAATCTTCCTTTTGTCCAGATTTGATAATATCTGATTCGATCAGAGGATTTGACAATTGGGCTGCTAGTGCTAAAATATTGAATTTTTGGTTGAATTTGTAATGTTGGGTTATATATCTAGGTTGATGAGTTTTGAAAATGGATAAGACTGGTTGTTTTGTAGAAGAGAAAGGGTTTTCAAGACTTTCTATAGGTTTGGGTTGTTTGTTGGGCTTTGTATGGTAGCTAGATAGCCCAAACTGTTTGTAAAGGTGTCCAAGATTTATTTCTTGGTGCCGTTCTTCTGTAAGTCGTTTGGAAAGCCAGCCCGCTTGTTAGTTATGTTCATAAGTTGTTTCTTTCCAAGGCTCAATCTTCTTGTATTTGGATCTAAGAAGGCCTTTGAAGAAATCTCTGTTATGAACCTTGTCTCTATCTGACCTTGTTAGGAATATGTAATTTGGGAATAGCTTTGATGAATTCTCTCCTGAATCATCATCAAATATGAATATTTCCAGGATATTGAATATCATTATTTCTGGGAGGATGCCCCTGTCTTATAAATCAGATTCATCCTTGTTGATTGCGACAAGAATATTATGAATAATATTTTTGTCTTCTATGATGAAATGTTTTTCCACCATTCTTTGAATTGCCCAATAAATCCTGTGAATAGGATATGAGTAGCTAACTGTTTGTGACCATATAACATGGCTATTATTGTAAGAAGATTGTATCTTTTTTCGGGCTTCCAAAAACAAATTTTCGGCAGAATATAATTCGTTTAAAATTACCAGCATGTAGGTTCCAAATAGATCTTCGAAATCTATTGTTTGTTTCTTGGCGGCATAAACGATTGCGTCCTTATGATATTTTAAAGAATGCATGCTATAAGTCAAATGATTGTTTGCTTGCGTTCCATTGCCGCAGGTTGCACAGCTGACACAAGCTTGACTGTTTTTAAGTTATGGTGTGGCGTAGTTCACTACCGGTGCAGAATTCAAGGTTTTAGTTTTCAATTGATTCCTGATCCATTGGCGCTTAAATTATTGCTAGCAGAAATATACCGTGCTTGCGCACGGTGAAGAATCAATGTAATGCCCACAATGAGCATCACAGAGCATGAATTTATTAAAGTACTATAATTGGTATTTGCAGTATGATGTGAATAAAGTATGCGGTGCAGGGGATATTAATTAGAAAGGAGATGATTAAGGTAGAATATAACAAAAGTATTTGGCGCACGCTTAGTGTAACAGATTTGTTTAAAAATTCCAGGCAATTAAAGTGAACAGATAACTGCTTGCAGGCAAAAAAATTGGTGTAATTAATAGAATTAAAGATAAAACTGGTATTTTTGGCTGTGTGAAAAGCCTCATAAAGGTGCATATGATATGAGAAAAATAAAACGGTGACAGTCGAGGCTGTAAATTTATTTAAACTTTTTTACAAGAAACAAGCATGGTCCTGGATACAAGAAACGACAATAAAAGCCGGCATTCATATGTTTACTGAACATATAAGGAGGACAACGCCTCTCGCAGAATAAATGTAACAGAAGTTGTCTAAGTTCGACCGGTTGGTGTATCAGAGAAGATGCAGAACTTATTGTACCAAGGAAACAGTTTTTCCACTCCACGTTTGTCGAAGATTAGGACAGTATAGCAGGACTGTGTTTCAGGGACAAATACTAAAGCGTCGCCAAATTGTAGTCGATGTTCAAAC
The DNA here is from genome assembly GCF_003713205.1 of Coffea eugenioides. Lineage (NCBI taxonomy): Eukaryota > Viridiplantae > Streptophyta > Magnoliopsida > Gentianales > Rubiaceae > Coffea > Coffea eugenioides. The sequence continues at coordinate 43,979,968 of NC_040040.1, forward strand.
TTAAACGTGTTCCAATTAGTTGTAAACTGTCTCCGACGCATTCCAAGAGAGAGTGTCTTGTTTCCAGTTCTTAGTGTGATCAGAGGAGTTTTGTCACCATGTAACAAGAAGGATACAAATTTGGGGACTTTCTGTCGGTCAGGAAAAAAAAATGTATTAGTGGGAAAGAAAGTAATGAATGAAAAAATAAATCAGGAGATAACTAAGGCTCACAAAATTATGCTGGTTTTGCTCAGTGAAGATCTCATAGAATGATAGACCATCAGCGATGTCTTGAACGAAATTTGGTTTCATTGCGGATGCTACTCTGTGACACTGCATTTTCTGTTCTGTGTTTCATAAAAAAAGGTAAGCATACAAAACCGGCAAATAAAAGAAGAACAACGCTAAAATCTGGAACTGTCTAAGCACGAGTAAAACAAACTTTGCAGGATAACATGCTCTGGAGTATCTAACAGATTAGGTAGTGGCTGAATCCAAGGTAAGTAGCCATGCATTTTTGTTGCTGAGTAATGGAGCACGTCGAACAACAAGTTGCCGGAATGTCGAAGGAACATCGTGCCATCTTCACGGATGATATTATTCTCGCAGAAAGCTTGCCATCCTTCTCCAAACCAAGAGTCTAAAATGCTGATTGTCCATGTTCTATATCCTTCTCGAATAGTTATCGTACGTTGGTGGTGTTTGCTTAGAAGCAGCATAAATTCAGTAGGGAAAATCTAATAATATTGAAAACAGTTTGGTTATCATTAAAGAATTGACATTGCATGAGAAAGACTAACTTAGATAGAAGCAAAAGAACCTGCTTAGAAATGTCACTCCTAAAGAAGAAACAGCATTCCATGCTACCAGTAATATTTGGTGGAAGACTGGAGGATCCAACACTTTCAAAGAACTCCATGCTTGCTTGTTAGAACTGTAATAGGCTTTTGAGACTGTAGATTTGAGTAGGTTGTTCTTGTTATATATATATATATATATATAGAGGCCTCATAATAAGAACAGGTAGCATTAATCGGTCAGTGAGAGTAGCTGTTAACCAGTGAATTTATTTATAGTGGTTGAACGAATAGCTGTAGGATATGTAATAAATGGAGCAAGGCAGTCTTGGGAACGGTCAATGTGGTTTGATGTTTGGAGCTAACAGTTAATTCATGGTACATTATTTGAGAAGAAATGAACTGGAAAACGAAAAGCTCTGATAAATATATTGGCAGGCGAAACGCTCTGCTGTTGCTAATCAATGCTACTCTCAAACAGCATGAATGGTAGGGGATGATGTTCAGACATTATAGCGTCCATGGCACTTTAAAAGTAAGTTGAAAAAAGTCATGCAGATTAACAGGTGAAGCTTAACAGTGTGTAGAAATACATAGTTCAGCCGTTATGAATGCTTCAGAGCATTTCAAAGGCACAGCAGCAGCATGACAGATGTGACGGCCCCACCTCCCCCTAAGGCGTACCAGAGGGTTCGGCGGGCCGCCTGCCCAGCTCTCGCCGAGACTCAGTCATTCACTACAATCCTCAAATGAATTACAATATAAATCTCAAATATACATCACATGGTCCACAAATATACATCCAAATCTCCAATAATTACATGTCATAAGCGAAGCGGAAACAATTCCCAATTATACATAAAATGATTCCAAATCCAAATTGTACAAGATATATGCCATCCAATCACGTGAATAAGTACTACAAGCCCTTCCTTCACCTTGAGCCCTGTGGAGGGGAATAAAATATTTTTGGGGTGAGCTAGAAGCTCAGCGAGTAACCAGAAAAATCATTAAACAAATAGGTTTCACAATGTTGCATTTCGATGATTTCGATGATGTCATGATTCAGAGATTAAATGTACGTCTTTTGCTCTCGTGAGCCATTGAAATCATAGTACTTGAACACCCAACGCTCAAATAGATCATTTAACATTAACAGCGAGAGGGAGCCCCTTTTTGAACTCCAGATAAACATGAACATGAACCATAAACAGAGTGGAGACGTTGGTGTCCAGCACAAGACTTTCCCAGAACTCATTGAAGCCAAATCATGTCATGAACTCACATGCAAGCACGCATGATATGCGATCGAGTAAATAATGCAAGAAACATTTCACAAGTACTTTGGAAATAGTTTAGGGTCACTCACCTCCACAGCTCAGAAATCATCCAGCATATAACATTGCCTTGCTCAAATCCAAGTCTTAGATCACAAACTCAATGCAAACAAGTCCCTTCAAAGTTCGGACAGCACTTCCCCTGAATTTGCTAACTTTTCCAGCCATCATGGCTTCATTATTTCCACATTCCAACCCAAAGATACACACACAACAACAAGTTCATCCAATAGCCATTCAGCAAGCTCCAAGTAGTACAAAGACAAGTCAAGCTAGGGAAAAGTCCGGAAATGAAAGTTAAGCTCAAAACCAGAAAAACAGTTTTGACGTCATTTTGCGGTAATGGTGCCAAAAGCACTAAGATGGTCGGATGAAGGTACAAGACCCACCGTTTCGAAGCTAAGAGATAGGGCTACAATATTACAGAAGGTCACTCAACCCAGTTTCGAGTGTAACTAGGTCAAAAATGCAAGATACTACACCAGAATCACAAAAACAGATTCACAGAACGCATTCTAGCGGAAACATCATAACTCAGGCTCTCCAAGTCCAAATCCAGAAATTCCAAAACCATCTGAAAGATAAGAAATAGGGCTAAATTTCATAAGAAGGTCTCAACAACCAATTCGGAAGCAATTCCAGCCAAAACAACCAATTACAGGCGCAATTCTTACATTCGGGTAAAACCAGAACAGCAATAGTAATTTCAACTTTTCTCACTCTACGCTACTCCGATTGACCTGAAATTTTGAAGGCACCTTTAAAATGTCATTACCTACAACTTTTATGTTTTGAGTTAAGGCCAATTAGGCCTCTATATATTACCTAAAAATTCGGACAGAATGTTCCTTCACAAAACCGAATTTTCTGAAATTTCTTCCAAAACAGAAATTGATTGCAATAATCCACTTTTTCCACCTTCTAGAGTCCTTATATACCATTTCCAATCATCATATATAGCCACACAATCATGCTCTTATTAAAACATAAAAATCCCCAAACATAATAAAACTTCATCATTCAACCAAAACTCAAGATTTAATCCATAAAATTGCATCTCATACAACCACTAAGCATGATTTAAGCATCAATTAAAGGAGGAGGGTGGTTCTTCACAACTCACCTTAGCAATACAAGAGATAGAGCAACTAGTCACCTTAGCTTTCCAAACAACTCCACAAAACACCTCAAGATCACTTAGCAAAGAGATTTTATGGAATGATTTGGAGTTTTATTGGTTGGATTTGAAGATTGAGCAAGAAATAGAAGGAAGAAATTGAGAGCTTTTCTTTCTTTCTTGAGCAAGAACATTCGGCCAAGAAGCTTGCAAAATGAAGCTTATTTTGATCAATTTTTGGTATTTATTTGGTAAAGGTAAAGGTAAAGTCAAATGGTCAAAGTCCAAGATTAAATCACAAGGTGACACTTGTCACCTTTTGGTTCAAAACTTATCTTTTTGTCTCTCCAATACAAATATCTTAACACCTTGTAAAATAATATCACTTAATACAAAATTCTAACAAGTTGTCAAAAATATAATGCATTTACCGCACTAGCGGGTCCCACGTCCAAAATACGCTTTTAATTTCTCAAAAACTAACCGATACTAGAAAAATTATTTTAAAACTATTTTTGCCCATAAACTTTATCTGGGGAATTTTTCTAATAAAGAAAATGAAGAAAAGGCGGGCGATTAAATAATATAAACCCTAGAAAATTAAAAAATTTTCGGGTTCTCACACTCATACTTTTCGGGGCGTCACAACAGAGCTAAAAAAATGTTTAGACCTGGTTGCCTTAACAACAAAAAAAGGGACATAGCAGGGAATGCAGCAAAAAACAATACAGCCTGTCTGGAAAGGGAACTATTCTAAACTTGTCTGGTTTTTTTCCTGGGGCTGGCCTGAAGAGATTCAGAATTGAATTGTCCGCTTTCATCAGATGCGTCAAATTTTTGAAGAAGGCAAACTTTAGCTTTGGAAGAAGACGTTCCACCTGTTGAAAAGGAATAACCATACTTGACTAAGTAAGCTGGCTCTTGCATAGAAAAACAAATATGTCTATAGTGCAGATTAAATGTAACAGCACTTCTTATTTATAAAGTTATTCATTCACATGTAAAACAAAGATGATTAAGTAGAGGTTTTAACCTGATGAAGGACAAATGAAGGCCTGTTCACTGGAGTCTGTAACAGAAATGTGTTCATGAGAACCTTCTTTATAGTATATCACTGTGAAGCGCTGCTTTGCATCAGCCAAGGGAACTTGCACAGGCCTAATGTACGCAAGGAATTTTTTCAATCTGAGGTCCTCGTGCAGAGTTTCAAGCGACAACACCATATTCTGTAATGTACAAAACAAAAGAAAATATATATATATACATATACACATTTATATGCATAAGCAGTGGGGTGGCATGGTAAGAGCAAACCTGAAAATAATGGTCCATTGCTTCTTTTGCTGTGAAGGAGAGCAGTTTCTCAGCTAAATCACCAAATAGTGTGGCTGTGACAGTTCCAGTGTCATCAGAGAGGTCAACATCAAATTTGCACCTGTTAAATATGCAAGCTTTATATAAGGAACAATAGAGGAAAAGAAATGATAATATAGTGAGCAATAGCAGCAGAAACGATAAGTAACAAATAAGCAAGTCATGAGCAGACCTTGGTTCAGCCTTGTGCTTTTGTTTACAAGTATTGCACATGAACAAGACACCATAATCCGCAGAAGTGGAACGGAAGCATTTTTCACACCCCATGTACCAAAATTTTTGGAAGATGTGTTCAAATGAGATAGATGCTTTCACCCAGACATTCTAAGAACAAAGCCAGCATATAAATTAGCCAAACTATTTGCAGGTTGAAAACGACTGATCATGTTGCAATCAAGACAGTACCTTGTGTTTTGAGCTGATATTTGATATATCAGTAATTTTTTGATCTGCTTGGCAAGAGATATCAGGATTGTATCGATTGTATGTTCTCTTTTCAACAATGTATGCAAGGTACTTGGCATTTCTACTTGCCCTGTATGCAGGATAGAAAAAGAGTCAGCCAGACAGGGAGAATCTTTTTTTTTATATGAGCCCGGGAGTGAAAAGTACAAGAGGGAAACTAATTATTAAGTATCCCTGATTCTCAAAAAACCGAGAACTTATGAAGTTTACAGGCAACCAGTATTGAAAAGTATAAGAGCAGAACCAGTTCTTGAGTTCCCTTGCTTCCTAGACAGGTGGATTTACAAGGATTGCTGAATCAAACCAAGTAGAAAGAGCTACTCCTATGAAAAAGAAAAGGGTGAGCAACACTGTGATTTGGAAAAAGGCACAGATAGAAAGAAGTTAGACGGCCAAAACATGTAAGCGGCAACTGGTATACGCACCATTATAATTTTGAACCTTGAGCCTTCTACCAATTAGAACAGGATAGGTCTGAATGTCTGAAATAATCTTGGAGCCTTCATTGTCGATAAAAGCATTCCACAAAGATAGCATAAGGGTCTGCAACCTGACATGTTTGAAAAGAGCAAGTGCATAATATTTTTTTTGGAAAAGGCTGCAATCTGTAGCAGTAGATAGTCACTGTATAAAAAAATAGAGGCTTCTTACTCTTCATTAACAATGACAATTTTCTGGACCCTTGCTTCCTTTGAATTAATCATGACCATTTTTTCATCCATCGCAGCAATAACAATTCCCATAATATCTATTAATAAGAGCTTTAAAAATAAGGCTAACATCATATAATAATCAAGGTGATCAGTTATGGTCGAAAAGAAAAACACTCACCAACAGAAATGTCCTTGCGGTCCATGTACTGTGCCAAGTCCCTAAAGCTGGTATATGTAAACTTTGCAGCCATAACATCGTCATCGTCTACAATTTCTTCAATAAGTGTTCGACTGGTGATTATCCACTGCTTTGCTAAATCGGTGGTTCTGAAGGTATCAGGGATCCTTTTCACCTGAGCATTTGAAATAAGGTACTTTTTGTAAACCTCTAATCTGGGGCTCACTATAGCAATATCAGCATTGAAGATGATGCCTTCAACCTTCGAGCCCTGAAAAAGAATCAGTATGATGGAGGACAAATGAGTAGTGCTATTGCAGATAGGATTTTGAGGATAGTTGCTAAGAATAGAAGTTAAATTGCTGTAAGTACCTCAGAATCAATAAAGATAAATTTCTGTTTCCTAGTTGGTGTGCTAAGTGATGAGGTAACTTGCTGTTTTTCCTGGACAGTGATCTTTGCTGTCCACTTCTCCATCCCGACATCAATATCATTGATAGTTAATATAGTGGACATCCTATACACATTAGCAATAATTAACAGTAAATAAGCAAGAACTCTCTGTTTGGAAGGCAAAAGGAAATTAAAAGCTGTGTAATCTATAGCGAACAACATTTAAGTGTCAAGATACCTATGAAGAGAGCAAAAGATCAGCTAGACAACTGCAATATTTCATCAAACACAATATTTCTTGTTTTGCAGTCAGTTTTTACTTCAGCAAAAGTTCCTGGAAGTATGAGAACTTTAACTGCATCAGCAGTTTTTGCTCTAGAGAGTGCAACGTATAATTGGCCATGAGAAAATACAGGTTCCTTCAAATATATACCAACATAGTCAAGAGTTTGGCCTTGAGCCTTGTTAATAGTCATCGCAAAACAAAGGCGAACTGGAAATTGTGGCCTGATGAATGGAATCCCATTCCTTGCAATGGGATTCTGGGAATGAAAATCTTCTTCCCTTTATGCTGACCAAAAGCTATCTCAGCACAGATAGTGTGTCGTCTTAGCTGCCGACAAATAAGTCTTGTGCCATTGCACAATCCTTCAGCTGGATTTAGATTCCTAAGCAAGATCAAGGGACAGTTTTCTTTTAGCACGAGTTTGTGTGGAGGAAGACCCTTTGGATTCTGAGTATTCAAAAAATCCTCATAGTCTGCCTGAAATCTCTGATCAATAGTTCGGTCAGAGCTTGTATAAGTAAAAACCTGTCCAGGAAATCTCTGAATCATCATTTCATTAATGTCTTCAACAAAGGTATTTTTTGGGGTCAGAATACATCTACTGATCATTTCATAAGGATCAGATGAGTAGAGATTCAAATCTGGAAACGTTTAAGCTATCAACCTAGCCGGAAAAGTTTGTGTCAGCAATTTGTGCAAGATAAAAGCAGTAACAGTGATGAAAAAGGGCAGGAGTGTGCAATAAATACAGGAAATATAAAGGACCTGTCAAAAGAATCGTTCATATTATGGAATGGTATGACCATATGACTTGGTAAACATATCTGGTTGTCTGCATCAGCAGGCTCTGCACCTTCGCCGACAGCGAGCAAGAATAGTGAAAAAGCAGGGTCTAAGACAGCCCTCATGTTCTGTGTTAGCTTTATTTTGTGCATCCCAGACCATAACGAAGAATGCAGGAGGCTAGCCTGAATTAACTGGTCCTTAGCAGCCCCCTGAATGACAGGAAGAGTCTGGTGAAAATCGCCGCCAAAAACTACAACCTTGCCTCCAAAAGGTTCGTCAGTTTCCATTAGATCTTTCAGCAATTCTTCAAATGCTTCAATGCTTTGTCTTTTTGCCATCGATGCTTCATCCCATAAGAATAACTTGCATTCAATGATTAATTGTGCCATGCTGCTTTGCTTGCTCAACTAATAGGTTTTATTCTTCGAAAAGTCCAATGGAATTTTAAATCTGGAGTGAGCAGTTCTTCCTCCAGGAAGAAGTGATGCTGCAACTCCTGAAGTCGCTACAGCTATTGCAATATATCCTTGTGATCTAAGAGTCGCAAGAAGAGAACGATATAAAAATGTTTTTCCCGTCCCCCCCGGGCCATCAATGAAAAAGCTCTGGCCTTTGGACGAAAAAACAGTCTGCAATATCAAATCATAAGCATGCGCTTGTTCTGAATTTAACCTTGAAGCTATTAAGAGATCTTTCGGTGACACCACAATATTCCTTTCATTGTCCACTTCTTTAGTCATGCTTTCATGACAGCTAAGAGTAACAGAATCTACAACCAACTTGTAGTCACTGATATGCCTCCCCATATGCTGGAGTGATTTGTTAATATCTAACAGGACCTTCTGCCTTATTTCAGCATGTGAACAATGACTTCGTTCCTGCGCGCGTTCAAAGTCTCTAGAAAGCTCTAGTTCAAATTTTTCCCACAAAAGACTTGGATTTGCTGGTACACAATGCAACAGCAAAGTAGCAAATAAAAATCTAAGCGAAGAAGGCATCTGAAAGCCAGCAGCTTCTTCAAGTGTTGCCTCAATGTAAGAATCAGATTCTAAGAGGCCAAACTCTAAAGCAGCCTCTCTAAATGAATTCAGTTTACATCCATTAACTGTTAACAAGTCATCAAAGGATGTAGGAGCGCGAACATGCGAGAGAAGAAGTCTTAAATAATACCTATCACCTTCGTTTGGTTTAACAGTGACTAACCTGCCAATTACCTTTTGCTTGCTTCTTTCTGTCCAGTTTTTTTTAGAAGGCGTCCACACAAAGTGCTGAGCAAAATCTGTGTACAAGCATCTGAGATGCTGAGCTTTCTTGTTTACACGGTTCATTCTAAAGAACTCAGTTAACATAGTTTTTGAGAAATCAATTTTTTTTAGGAGCTGCGAAAGGTCAGAATCCTGATTAAATGAAACATATTGGTGACCAGGAAGATGAACCTGAAGACTGTAAACAGCAGGGGTCATTTCATTCAAGCGGAATGCATAAATTCGCCACAAAGCTTCCGGAGGGGAAACCCATCGACCTCGCTGAAACTCCTTGATCTCATCAACATCTTGAGGTGTTTCATCAGCTATGATGTGGAAGTTTACAAGATCATGGCCTTTAAATATGTATTTGTATAAATACTTAACTAACTTGATAGTTGAACAGATTTCCCTGTTGATGTGGCAATCAATCAAAGCTAGCAAGTATGGAGTATATGGGATGATCCACCTATTATCCAAATCATAGCCTTTGACTCTGATTTGTTTGCCATCATTTCGTCTGCGATAGTTTGGATAGCTATCCTCACCGTGAGTCGTATGTTCAGAATACCCTTTTGGATAGTGATTTTTACAAACACCGTTCTTCGTACAAGGGCTGTTTTTGTTCATTTTTCCACAAGGCCCATGTATCATGTGCCTTACAACAAGAGAATAAAGATGAGGATGTTCTTTGCGATTAGGCAACTCAGCAGATACAATTTTATCATAGGCTTCTGGATTCAGAGGCTTAAACTGTGGTTTCAATATAAGCAGTAGGTGAGCATGAGGAAAGCCTCTTTTTTGGAATTCAATAACATAAACATAGGCTGCAACGTCTCCAAAAAGTTTCTTTGTAACTAACTCTGTTTTCAGCAGTTCAAACTTTGCCCTGAACACCCTAGCTAAAAGATCGGGTCTGTCTTGAGGTTTCTCTTTGTACTTTAAATGTTCCTGAATTTCTGGCCACAGTGGATTGCATGTCATGGTCAAGAAAATGTCAGGCTTTCCATATTTTTGCATTAAAGCCATTGCATCAAGATACCTACGCCTCATTTCTCGCGGTCCTCCAAGAAACGAAGCCGGTAAATATATCCACCGGCCAACTCTAGCACCTGATGTTTGGCCTAAAGAGACACTATCCATTATTCCTTGAAGAGCTTCAGTCCGAATGGTATTTTGTTTCTGTCTGTGAAAATCAAGCCTAGATGTCTCTATTTTAACATAGATATCAACGACATATTGCTGTAACAGTCTCAGGGCATGTAACAACATGGAGTCATCGTTACTCCTCATCTGAAACTTATAACAGTAGTATTCCCTAGCAGTGACATTAGTTTTCTGTTTCTTGCCACGATCAGCGGCTGGAAAAAATGCAACAACGTATTAATGGTATGAAGCAAAAAAAAACTATTGTTGCTGAAAAGTATAACAATGCTTTGAAGATCATAAGTACGAACTTGCCTCTCTGTTCAAGAGCAATCAAATCAGATGGACTGCTAATAGATGTTGGATCAATAGGAATATCATCCTCACAGACAGGACGGGATCGTTTTCTATTTTCGCACGTAATCCTTTGAATTCCATGGTGCCATCCAGATTCACCACGAGGAAATAATAAAGGGTATTGCAAAGAGTCATAGCAAGCATAATAATGCTTAATCACATGATTCTGATCGGAATGACTATAAACCTGAATATGGACTGACTTATCAACTGATTCATCATCAGTTTCGTTCCATATAGCAGCAACCTGAGAAGCTGATGGAAGATTATATGTACGCTGATCAAGAGCAGGATTGCAATTAAGAACAATTCTATGGTGTTGAAGATCAGGAACATGACGCAAATCCCTAAAGAATCTAGCATAAGGATTGGCAGCTAGAATGCGCATGAGCAATTTAAGGGTACTTTCGCGCAGTCGAGAGGAACCATCAAGCCTCCTTGCAAGTTCCTCATCGGTATCAAAAAAGTACAACTGAATACCAGATGGTCTACGACGCTGCGATACCAAACTATCAAGGAAGTGATATACTTGACCCTGCACTCGAAACGTATAGACACCGTGCTTATTTTTTGTTAGTTCTGGATCATATTTTGCAGCAAAAGTAGTGAAAGAAACATTGTTATTGTATGTGCGAGCGTTCTTCCTGAAATGTTCATACTCTTCATCATCACCGATAAAGAGGCGGCGAAGATCGTAAGGCATCGGTGCAGTGACCAGCGAAACTTCGCCTCCTGAACAGCAGAAATTAGGAGGTTCTAAATGGAACCGTATAGCTCCACAGTGCTGACAGTTTGGAGACTCAATGAGAACCATAGAATGGTCAGGAATCCTTTCTAAACGAGGGAGAATAGCGGTCCTAGATATTCGCTGCTGACCTGGAACAAAGGGCACTTGTTGATTTTTTTGTTCCATGGATAAGCTGGACATGAACAAAGTGGGGAAAGATAATGATAAAAGGATGTAACTTGACACAATTAGAATGCAACCTGAGCTGCATGTTTTTGTGGACACCGAAGGACGTTGGACAGCGCTAAAGTTAGGTGCATTTCCTGTTGAGTGAAAATGAGCTAAGCATTCAAAAAGAAGTCAAGAAGACTGGGAGAGATTGTAGCAATAAGGAATGGGTAATGTGAATGCAGAGTATGAAGACAAAACAGGCAGATAGACAATAGGAGCTGCTAGAAATGGCAAAGTAGAAGGGAAAAAGAAGAAGCTTAATAGATTCATTGGTAACAGCTATACGGAAGAGAAGACAGGAAAAATGATCAGCAAAGTGTAGCAAGACTGCAAAGGCGAAAAATAAACGTAAGGGCTACCTTGCTGAACAGTAGACGGAAGGGAACTTGCAATAACAGAAGAGGAAGCATGATTTTCAAATTCCAGTGAAGCATTTGTAGAGGGCAGCAGGTGAGGTAGGCGAGCACATGGTAACACGTTCTCTGGATGAACGGCAAAAGCATATGAAGCTGTACGGGCTGAATCTTGATTGTTCAGAAGATCAGCATTTTGATTTGAAAAAGCGTGCACAGAAGCACCTGGAATAGTAATGGACAGGCCTACGGGATCTAACGGAGTTGTTTGAGTGGAATCTGGACATTGTCTCTTAGAAGGGCCAAGTTTTAGAACGCATTCAGAGGCAGAATGGGGCATATGTCTTTTCTTTGAAGCATTAGCTTCCCTCCGACGGCGTAAAAGATCATCTTTTTTAGCCTGGGGCATTTGTACATAGCGACGCGCGCTAGCTGCCCGCTGACAGCGTAAAAGTTCTGCCTTCCTTTCTCGGGGCATCTCTGCATAACGTTGGCGGCGTTTTGCATTTCTATCCATGATACGGTACGTGACGAGACTTGTAAGAGGACAACAGAAACAGGGTACAGGTATTGCCAACGGCAAAGTAGGCAAATTAGACAGGAAGTAAATGCAAAAGAAGTTAAAGTGGCAAACACAGAGAATGGAGAACAAAGCAGCTAGCAATTGTTGTTGTCTGATAAAAGGAGAAGAACAGAGTTCAGCGGATCAGCAAACATAAACGCTCAGTTACAAAAAAATGTAAAGTACTTTTGGCCGAAGCAATGAAAATAAGCAGCAATTTGTAGAAAGCAGAAGCCAGAGGAAATGAAGAGGGGCACGAAAAGATAGCAGCGGATGACAAAAAGCTGCAAAGCATACAAACAGTAATAGCATGAAAGCGAAAATGCACAAGAAAGCATACGAAACATACAGAACAGTGGCAATGCTTCTAAAAGGAGAAGAACAGAGTTCAATGGATCAGTGAACATAACGGCTCAAGCATAATAAAAAAGGTTAAGTACCTTCTTTGCTGAAGCAGGAAAAGAAGTAGCAACTTGGAGCAAGCAGAACCTGGAGGTAATCACCAGGGCCATAGAAATAGCAAAAAATGTCAGAAATCTACAAAGTGCAGAAACAATAATAGCATGAAAACGAAGATGATCAAGACGGCATACGAAACATGTACAACAGAGGCAATGTTTCAGCAGGAAAGTCGGCAAAAAAGGAACAGAGGCAACCTAAAAAATGGGGTGCAAGCGAAAGTAAGAAGTGAAGGCAAAACAATAAGAGACAGCAATGGAGTGAGAATGAAAATGAAAACGATAGAACAAATAGAAGCGTAAAGCAACAAAGAATGCAAGACGAATAATAATACCACAGTCAGGCAGAATAAAGCAGTAAGCATGCTGAGTAGAAAAATATGGGGGAAAAATAAGCAGAAAGATATGGGGGGGGAAATAAGGCAAAGGGAAGAAGGGCAAAGATTATTACAAGAATAAGGATACGGAATTCGGAGCAAAACTTACAGCAGATGCAATAGGGAACAACGTTAAAACAGCAAGAAAGCTGACCGAAGAAAGGCGCACAAGAAACAGAGGGAAGGGAAAGCGCGACAAAGAAGAAGCGGAAGCAATGCACAAAACGAAGTAAAAAAAGTAGGAAAGCAGGTTGAAACGAAAGGGGAAGAAATTAAAATGATTACCTTGCTGCTCTTGCATGCATGAGAACCCGGGAAAGCATGTCTAAAGACGTGCAAATTGTGCATGGAGACGCCCAAAATTAATGGATTGTAGGCTGCGTATGCTTAGAGACGAATCCGCGGACCAATGGAAGAGAAGGGCAAGGCGTCTGCTCATAATGGCTTGATTATAAATTTTTTGTTTTTCTTAGTCGGCCAGTCTAGCATTAGTATTAGCAGCATAATAATAAGTGCTATTATTATTATGATTAATAATAATTGAATAACAGCATAGATAACACATGAATAAGAATAATTCAATTACAATGTAGATAAGACAGATAACACAAGGAAATTTAAAAAATGGAGAGGCGGAAAAACAAGTAAATATTGGAAAGTTATAATGGAAAAGGAAAGTTTAATGAAAAAGTTATAATGAAAAAGCGAAAAAAAGACAGTGAGGTAGTGATAAGAATAGAATAGGTAAGATTAAATACTGGACAAAGGAAAAGTTTGAGTTGACTAAATGTTTATTTTAAAGAAGGAGAGTAAAAAAGTAGCATAGTTAGTATATAAAAAAAAGCAAATATTGGAAAGCGAAATAAAATATAAAAAAGAGTATAAAATTAATATATCTAAAAAAGATTCAGACTAAAAGATTTAGACTAAAACAGAAGATAGGTATATAATATAATATATAATAATAATAATAATAATAACGTATAATATAAAAAAAAAGAAAGAAGAAGTGGAAAAAAACAGCATGAGTATTAAAAAGAAGGAAATAATGGATAGTGACCAATTTGAGCTAAGGTGGGAAAAAGAGTTATAATGCAAAAGCGAAAAAAAGAAAGTGAGGTAGTGATAAGAATAGATTACGTAAGATTAAATAGGGGACAAAGGAAAAATTTTAGTTGACTAAATGTTTATTTTAAAGGAGGAGAGAAAAAAAGGCAGCATGGGTAGTATATAAAAGAAGCAAATACTGGAAAGTGAAATAAAATATAAAAAAAGAGTATAAAATTAATATATCTACAAAAGATTTAGACTAAAATAGAAGATAGGTATATAATATAATATATAATATATAATAATAATAATAATAATAATAATGCATAATATAAAAAAACAAAGAAGAAGCGGAAAAAAAACAGCATGAGTATTAAAAAAAAAGAAGGAAATAATGGATAGTGACCAACTTGAGCTGAGGTGGGAAAAAAAAATAGAGAAGAGAAAAAAGATAGGTGGTGCATGAATGATGGAGAAGCAAAAAGGAAACAACCCATATTTGCAATGGGATCTGCAGGGGCACGTGATTTGCACTGGGGTAGAGGACGAAAGACCACCAACAATCCAAGCAGCATTCCCACTTTATATAATGTTCTTTATATACAATACTTCCAAAGTTAATGAAGAACAGGAATAAGTTTGGAAAAATATTTCTATATTTCTCAATCATTTATAACTATACAACGCTTAACTTGTAAGTTTACAATGAAATAAGATACAATGAATTTAGACCAATTTAAATTAGTAACTAATCTAATCTAATCTTTGATTGAACTATTTTGAAATTCAAAAGATATTTTATAAATGTGTAACTCAATCCAACACTCCCCTTCAAATTGGTATATTGATGTCCCGGATGCTCAACTTGTCTAAGTTATAGAAGTTTTCAATTGGCACAGCCTTAGTATATTTGTCCAACTGACCTTCAGATATCATGAATGAAAATCGTATCACCTTATTTTCATAGTTTTATTTGATAAATTACCAATCTATTTTGATGTGTTTGGTGCATCATATTGAATTGGATTATGACTGACGAGCGTGGGGTATACATATAACAATTAACTCATTCCACAGTCAAAGTAGTTCATGAATACCTTTAGTCATTTCTCTGAACTTGGTTTTCTGCACTGAAAAAACCACCATCTTTTCTCTTTTACTTTTCCAATCAACAAGATTACCTCAAATAAAAGAGAAGTAAAAGGGACTAAGTCCTTTTTTGGGTTGTAGGTTGGGGGTTCGAACCCCACCTGTAATGAAAAAAAATTCAAAGGAGGTGTCAGAGCACCCATTTGGTCTAGTCAGGTTCTGATACCTACTAGTCTCTTATACACAATCTCTTTAGGCTCCCCTTCCTGTAGATTAGGATAGAATAGGTTATAGAAATATTATCGTTGTCCAAAAAAAAACTCAGAGTTGACTTTTGATCAGAAATGATTATTCTCAAAGAACAAGATCCCTTTATCTTGTGAGGACTTTAGGTAATGAAGGTTATGACCACTTGCTTTCTTGTGCCAATTTCTAAGAGAATGCATGAATTGGTTGGCTACTTTGATAGTTTAGGCAATATCAAGATGTCTACTTGATCTGAATATTCTCTAAGTCTGTGATTCTAGATAATTGGTGTGTGAGTCGGCTTGCAATCTAGTAATCCAACTTCTGTGGAGAGATCAAGTACATACTTTATTTGAAATAGGAAGATACCTTATGTTGATCTCGCCACTTCAATTCTCCAAAAGAAATATTTAAGACTCTCCAAATTCTTCATTTCAAATTCATATGTTAATCGATCTTGAAGCTTAGAAATCTCTTTTGCATTCTCACCTATAATAATCACATCATCGAAATAAATTATTAAACCTGTCACTTTTCCAAATTGATTCGTCAAGAATAAAGTGTGGTTTGCATTATTTTGTTGAAACTCAAATTTCTTCATAGTCAAAATAAATTAGCCAAACGAAACATGTAGAATTGCTTCGATCCAGAAAGAGCTTTTTGTAACTTACATATCGTATTTCTGTCTAGAGAAATAATGTATTCTGGTAGAATATCCATATACACCACCTCTTCAAAATCATTATGGAAGAAGATATTCTTTACATTAAAATGAATAGCCAATCTAAATTGACTACAAGAGACAATAAAACTTCGACCGTATATAGTTTTGCCACCAGTAAGAAAGTCACCAAGTAATTGATGCCATAGTTCTATGTGCACCTTATTGGCACAAGCCGAGCGTTATATCCTTCGATAGATCATCAACCTTGTATATCACTAAGAAAACCCGATTACATCCCATAATTTCTTTCCCTACAGTAGTGTAACTAAGGTTCATATTTTATTCTACAGTAGTGCCAACATTGCATCTTCAATAGTTTGAGTTTGAGGATGATAATTTTAGATACAATCCAAAAACAGAATACAAACCTAACACAAAATTAATCAGTTTTAGTTGAAAATTTATGGGTTTGGTTCAAAATTGGGTTGGACCCAATTGATCCAAAAAAGAATAGGTTGAATTAGGTCAATCACGAGTTTATCTGATTACCCATTTATGAATTAAATAATTTAATAAGTATACAAAATTAAAAATATTCCATTTTCTTCCCAATTTCCCTAATCACTATTGCCCTAATCAGCTTCCCTTTCTCACTTTCGTTTTCATGCTACACCCTTATTCCCTTATTTTCTCTTCAATAATAATTTCTCACCTGCTGTTGGTAGTTGACAGCCCCTCTGTCACCTTTGTTTCTCTCTCGCCATCACTATCACCACTCATCATAGTACTTACCACCTCTTTTTTCAGTTTTTCTTTCCTTCTTCTCCGGAGTCCAGACAAAGAGGTGGCCATTCTTGCTTCAAGCCTTAGCTTCTAAAGCCCCTTTCCACCCCTCCTACCCTCTCTTAAACATTAAAGGACTCCAGAATCTAGATCGACTCTAGATCGAAGAAGGTACTCAAATATTAACTACATAATTATGTATTTATGTGTTTTTCATCTTTATCCTAATTTTTATCTTGAGTGATGTATGAGTAGACAAGCTTAGTTAGTGTCTCTACCTAACTTTTGTAATTTTAATCACTATAATTTTATTCTCCTATAAAAGGGAATAGAGGAACTATACACTTGATGTCATCCATCTAGGGTTTGGTTACTCTTGCGAAAGTGAAACCAATGCTCCAAATTTTGCCATGACTTATTCCTGGTAAACTAAATTCTGGAGTTACCATAATTAGTGTCTTGAATTGTTGCTTGTTCATTATTGGGTTATTTTGATGGATGAATAATGAATTCGTGACAGGTGTCGGGTCTATACAATAATAAATTCTTACTCATAAGAATATTTATTCGAGTATAATAGTATGTAAGGTCGTCTTCACTGGGATTAGGGGAAAATTTGTCTCTTTCCAAGTAAAAACTAACTTGGGGGGTTTTGAAAAATTCAAATTAAACTAAACAAACTACTTAAATAAGAATTGGCAAATGAAAGAGAATTAAAATTAAATCAACAATATGGAAGTTCTAGCCAAGGAAATAGCTTTGAAAGTGGTTCACACAATTGATCATCGATGCAATAAATATTTTATCTATTCGTTAATAAACAGGTTATAGTTGCCAAATAAGCGATGACAATCAACTTTTCCTTACCATCTCGATAGTTAAGGTATGTCTGTTAACTACTTCACCAACCAAGAAATAACCCTAAGTAAACCCGTAGAATGTAATTTCTTAATTGCATTAGAAACTAGAAAAGCCTTATTCTAATCAATAAACACACTACCAAGGTTTATTTAAACTAGATCATATGTTTCCCTAACACGAAACCAATCACGCTAGTCGCCACTAATTTAAGACAATTAAACAATTATGGATTTAACTGTCCTAACTGGCATTAGTTTGTCAAGTTGATTTAAATATCGGGGCCCCTTAATATTCAAACAACAAAACAACCATGAGAAGTTAAATCAGAAAACATACGAATACTAATGAATAAAAGAAATTAATAAAAATAATTAGATCTCACAAATGTAGTTGAACCAAATCCTTGATTATTTCTCGGTTAGAAAAGAGAGATTTAGTTGTGCATTGCCGGCAAAAAGCCAAGCAATTCCATTGAGTTCATTCGCATTGGTGTTTTTCAACGGAAAAGACGAAAGAAAAGAAAGAACCAAGGGGCCATCTTCTTTCCCCGCAAAGAGTCCCGACCCTCCAAATTGTTCCTGACCGAAGTATTAATTAAACGGGAATCTGGCTTTTTCTCTTTTCGTTTCCTACTTCGTCTCAACTTCCGCTAATAACATATATTTCCTAATTAAAAGAAAGAAACTACAAAAGATAATATCTCATGTTTCCTAATTCAATACTAGTACTAATAAAGATAATTAAAATTTTTCAAATTCAATCAAAGGCTGACCATAGCGAGTTCGAACTAGGAAATTCCACCCACAGCAAAATCCTGAGTTCCTTGAACTTAGATACGAGTCTCGAACGTGCCACCACCAAATTACTTCTTAATGTGCTGGAAAATCGTCCTTTTTAGTCATGTTTTGTCCACTTTCCTACACTTAGCATCATTAACCAAATATCAATAGAATCTATCAATTAAAATAATATTTGGCTAAAATTAAGGGAGAAATAATCATAAATTAAATAGCAATTTTGCACCCTATCAATTCCACCACATTTAAACCATGCTTGTCCTCAAGCATGAGAATAGTCAATTAAGCAACTACGCTCAAATAATGGCTATCACCTAAATCATCCATCACCAAGATACAATCAAAACACACTTCAAGTATTAGTAGCTAAGTTCCAAGAAATATCTCTATAATTAGCTTTTAAAATGAGAAACTCTTCCAAATTTTGACTAACTAATCTAAGAAGATAGAATGTTCAACCAGTATTCCTCAGCAAATGATTCAACTATTAAACAAAATCTCAATATTAAAACTCCTAGATCAGCAGGCTAACATAATCAAGCACATGCACATTTTTCACTTTTTCACAACTTTTTTTTAAAAAATATCTCCATACTTGAGCTCACTTTTTTTCTTTTTTTGTCCAGGGAAAAAGCTTAGCTCTTAGCCATTCAAGCTTTTTTACACGAACTCCGACATTTGTCATATGAAGGAACCCGGTTACTCAGTTTTTCATCACTTTGGAACTGCATACTCATAGCTATCGTCACTTTTTGACGCAAAAGTCGACACTTGTGGTGAAGATCTCTGATTATTAGGCAACGATAACTAGTAGAGTATAGCCAAACATTATTCATATAAGCACAAAAAATAAAATTTAAAATCACAAGCCCACTTCCTTTTTCAAATATGGAGAACTAAGATTAATAGTTGACCAATTTACATGACAAATGCGAGAAAAAATATTTTCAGTGTCTAGAAAAGTTAGCCAAAAATTGCAAAAGTCACAAAAATCTCAAATATTACAGGCTTAGACCTAACCATGTCATAGTTGACCCATTAGAGTATAAAACCTTAGCAATGGTACAATTTGAGACAACTAACCATTGATTATCAGGGATAACCACAAAAAATGCACACGAACTGGCAAAAATTGGATAAATTTCGAAAAAAAAGTCGAACAAAAAAATGCATACACTTGCACTTTTTCATATACTACTCCCCATACCTTAATTTTACATTGTCTTAAATGTAAAAAATCAAGAACAATAGAAAAGAAAAAAAAAACAAAAAAAAACTTCCCTGATCAATGAGGGGGGCATGGTAGTTATGGGTGAGTGGCAAAATGAGGAGTATAACAGACGGAATGATTGCAGCGCTAACAACAACTGACAAAGGTGAGCGGTGGTGATGATGTCTGAATTTGGATATAATTTCTGATTGGCGATGGCAAGGAGTTCATCATCTGGAATGCAACGGGGAGAGAAAAAGAATGAAAAGAAAGAAAGAGATAAGGGAAAAAGAAAGAAGGAGAATAGTTAGGGTTTCGGTTTTTTTTGCTCCCCCTTTCTAATCTATCATGACTTTTCTAATCTTAGTGCTTCCTATTCGACAAGGGATAGAGAACATACCTGGATCTCCATATTTGGGTGGCAGTTTTCTTTGTAGCACTGCTGATACATTCTCCCCCATCACAACTCTCTCATCGCCTCTCAATTTCTTCTTGTTGATGCACAAGTTCTTAAAAAATTTAGCATATTTTGGCACTTATTTGATTGCATCGTACAAAAGGATATTGATTGCGACCTTCCGAAACGCTTTCAAAATCTTCCTCTCTTTGTTTTGTTTTTTCAATTTCTCAAATCTGCTAGGACGGAGCCAGATTAAGTTTAACTTGATTCATAGGGTTAGGAGTTACCTTAGGAGTTGCTTTGATGAATCCCTCATCTTCCATCTCCTTTTCAATTTGATCCTCACTCTTGTCAATTGGAAATATGAGTTTTGGCCCTTTAATTTCCGTTCCACTTCTGAGGATCATGGCGCTGACGTTCTTTAGATTTACCTCAAGTTGAAAAGGTAGCCTTCCTTGCCCTTGAAACTCCGAGCGGTTCATTGCAGAGGCTATTTGACTTATTTGATTTTGTATACTTGCCTTTGTCTTCTGCTGAAATTGCAAGGGTTTTGCTGAAGTTGCGTAGTGTTAGCAACCAATGTCTTGACTATATCTTCAAGAGATGTGTTTGAAATAGATGAAAAGGGTTGGGGTCTTGATGGGTACTGTGGCTAAAACCCTTGCTGTCTATTAGGGATAGAATTTTGCTTATTCCTCCCATAACTAAAATTTGGGTGGTCCCTCCAACCCGAATTATACGTGTTGGAATAAAGATTGTACTGCTTATGGGGTGCGGGGACGTTCCCAACCATATTTACTTGTTCGGTGTTATCATCTTGCAACATTGAGCACCTATCAGTGGGATGGCTAACATCCTTGCAAATATCTCATGCCTTTTCTTATCACAAGTTCCCCACTATAATCTACCAAACCATGAAAGTTAGCTCAGCCAATTTCTATTGGAATGATAAAATGTTCACCTTGTTTACTCGTCGAGCAAGTACATCATCCCATGTGCCAAATTATTGAGAAGTTTCAGCCATCTCTTCAATTAAATTCCAAGTTTCTCTAGAGGTTTTGTTAACTAAAGCACCTCCACTTGCAGCGTCGATGATACTTCTTGTCGCGCCCCATTTTTTGAAAAAAAAAGCTGTTTGAAATTATAATGTGTAGTATGCGTGAAATACGTGAAGTGTGTGACTGTGAGAAATAAAGGGAAAGGCCATAAGACTTTTAAATGCGACGGTTTGGCCAAAATAATAATCGAAAAAGGTTTTTAAACAGAAAGGTAGGAGTCGCCACTTAGTATTGAGTTGGGGTGTACCAAGTCACCCAAAAAGTAGTTTTTGAAAAAATGAAGTAAAACCTTTTTAGATGACTCCTAGTTTACGAAAATCAAAGAGATGAGTTCGGGGGTCACGGTTGATAAAAGGGAAGGCAAAGACGAAGTCTAAGGCACCCTTTTACCCTAGCCTAAGTTAGTTGCGTGATTTAGTGATAATTTTTCTAATCTTTACCCAAAAGATGTATTGCATTTGGATGTGTCTAACATGAATGCAAACCTAAATCTAATGATTGGTTCGAATGGGGCAAAATGTCTCTTTTGAGGCTCAATTGGTCCTAATCACATGAATTGTGATAGCCAATGGTGAACCCTCAAAGAAGTCACGAATAAATGCAAGTGAATGCTCGAGTAATAATGAGGAAAAATGAGTGTGCAAAAATGTCTTTGAGTGTAAAAACAAGTGCCAGGTGCAAATGTGCAAAGTGCAAGTGTGAAAATGGGTGTGTAAAGTGCAAGGGTGCAAATGAGTATATGAAAGTGCATGTGTGCAAATGTGAGAGAATGTAAAGTGAAGTGACAGTGTGCAAAATGATAAAGTGGATAGAGTGATAGTGTGCAAAGTGATAAGATGGTGAGAGAGTGTGTGCAGTGATAGTGGGTAAAATGATAGTGTGAAGAGTGAGAATGTGCAAATGATAACGTGCCTCAGAAAATGCATGAGCTCTAGAGGAATGCAAGCAAAAACGGGTACGGGGAGACTCTAAATCGTGACTTTTGATTTGCCTTTTGGTTAGAAAGAAAACAAGCTTGCTAAGGCTATGTGTAGCCATACTCGTCTGTTCCCCTTACCAAAAGGGTGACTCCCTAACCTATGCAAGCAAATGAGGTAGTCTAAATGAGAATGCAGCCTTAAATGTGTAAGGGAAAGGTTAGGGGAGCATGCAAAAATGAAAAATACTAAAAGGAAAGATAAATGAAAATGTAGTGAAGGCATGCAAATATGATACTAGTGAGGGGGACGGCCCTATTGGGTCTAGCATTGGACTAGCCCTTTACTAATGCTCTCTCACAAGCATTGGACTTGTAAGAGTTCGAGGGAAAGACCATGACTAGCATTGGACTAGCCAAGGTAACGCGCATATAATCAGATATAATACTAAAGCAAATAGACATGCAAAGCACATAGTTTCACATAGCACGTAACACATAAGCATGCTTATCTAAATGCAGAAGCCTAGGGAAAGCAATTAAACACATAGCATGTAGGCACACACAAGCACATAAGCCCTATCTATTACACTTGGGGAGGCCCCACTACAATCTAAAAGGGGAAATAAATAAATAAATAATTGAAAGAAATACCTAACTATTACAATTGTGGCATTTAATTGCCTTCCCCAAATAATTACAAATTAAATTAAAATAAATAAACAAAAATTGAAACAAATAAAGCGAATAAAAACATTCAAAAAGCATGCAATTAAGCTCATGAAGTCACATAAGTGCGCACATAGGGTCAAATAAAGTAAAAATAAGGGATAGAGGTTACATCCCTTGCAAATGGTAATCAAATGAAGGAAATATTAACTTCAAAACAATAAAAAGGTCAAGGCACCCAATTAAATAGTAAAATATAAACAAAATCACCAAATCCCTCCCAATTGCAACTTAAATGGAATCAAATAATGCATAATTTCGAAGAAGGTAAATTATTGATCAAATTTCTAAAATAGAAGAACTTCCAAGGACCCAATTGCAAATATTAACCAATCATTCGAGTCCAATTAAAACATTTTTGGGAACTTCAAAGGTCCATAAGTAATGAAAAGGTCAAGTAATGGTTCAAATTGCAATTACTCTAGGACCTAATTGTAAGAAATTAGAACATAATTGGGCCTTTATGGCATTAACCAAAAACCAAAGGGTTGAAATGCAATTATTGGAACATTTTCCATGCAAAATGCATGCAAAAGTTACGGATGAACAATCAAACAATCTTCTGCAAACCTTCTACTAATCTTCAGCAAATTCGTGCTACATAAATTCACCAACTCCTCAAACCACAAACCAACTTCAGATTCTCATCAATTATCATACACACAAGGGAAGATTTTCATGCATGCAAACCAAAGTTCAAGGCAAGAACTGAAGCTAGTTTTCCTTCTTTTTAATTTCGCCCAATTCTGCTGCAACTTTCATTACTCATTATTGCAGCTTATCGGATCACATTCTCAAGCACAAGACAGCTATTTCAATCAAACTCAACTTGGACACAAGGACTCGGGGCAAGGGGAGAAGAAGATAACAACACAACGGAATGTTATGATCATGTGCTGAACATTCGAAACAAAATCCAGAACCAGATAACGGACACTGATATCTTCCCATCAATAAATTACCCAAACACACACGCATGCTCTGTAAAAGGAAACAGTAGCTAAAATCTTGCTTAAAGCTAACCAAACCAAAATCCCTCAAACAAACTCTTGAGCAATCCTCCACAGAGATGTAAGAAAATAGCTACTTAAGCAACTGATCGAACAGGAGGAAGAAAATGGAGACAACACCAAAAAAAACAGCAGGCCTGCGTTACCACTGATTGCTATTTTAAAACGCAGCAAGCCCATACACGGGATTGTTATCAAACAACAAACAAAGTGAAAATGAAATCCAAGCCATTTCAGAAACTTCAGCAACCCAAAAGATCAGAAATTTTATCAAAATTGTTGCAACAAAGTTATGCTAAGACTTTGCAGCTTAACCCATGCAAACCTTCATTTTCATTTTTCACGGCAACAAACACCCAAACATCAAACAAAGTCTGCATTTTTAAAGCCAAGCTCAACGGGTCCAATAATACTACTAACTATGAAAATGCAGCGGAGATGCAGTGAAGGAAACTTGGGAAGGAATCCGCATACGATATATCAATTGAGCAAAGAGACCACTGACTCCAATCAAACTAACAGCTTTAATCTAAACATTAAGACCACTGGAAATTAACATTTAACATGCAAAAGGAACCAATGCATTAATCTAGAGGAGTACCTGATGTAGCTGTTTGGATCGAAACCAAGGCAAGAGAACGCGTGAAAAAGAAACTGTTGGAATCATTTCGTTGCGGCGTCGAACCGGCACCAGTGAAACCAAGCAGCGGTTTTTGGGGGAAAATTCGAAGACTTTATCAATGTTTTCTGCAAGCGATTTCTGAACAAAACCTTCTCCCCTTACTTCTTAGTTGGTGCAGAACTTGAAAATTTCTTGAAATAATCAAAAACGGAAGAGATATTCGATCTGAAACATGGCTTATAATCAGCCTTTGTTAAAAAAAAATTGCAGCATTTTACTCTTTTCTCTCTTTCGAATCTCTCTTCCAACCCTCTCTTTTGATCTCTCTTCCATCCCTTGTTTCCAATTTCAATCATCTCTCTTGCTACCCCAAATCATGGTTTGCCATCGCGGGTCGCGGTCGCGTCGCGGTCTCAGTTGTTCTACATCCGTCGCGGCATATCGGTTGAATATCGGGTGATATGAACATTATAACACATTAAAGTTTCCAAAAATTTTGAAAAAATTACTAAAAATAGAAAATACTGAAAAAGACATAATTTAAAAAAATATCGGAGTCGACTCCGAGTTGACTCGGATATATCGACCGATATCATGTATCACGGATTCGAATCGGTCAATATCGGCCAAGTCAGAGCGAGTCGTCGCGGATATGGTGATATCCGCGATTCGGGGATCGGTATCGTACCGGTCCCTTCCACCATATCCGCGATTCGGGGATCGGTATCGTACCGGTCCCTTCCGTTCCAGATACGACTCGGCCGATACGTATCGGTATCGGCTGATATGGCGAACCATGCCCCAAATCTCCTCTCTTCCTCGCAGCCCGAAACCCTTCTAGCCTAGCTTTCCTTCAGCCGTAAACAACCCTCAGCAACCTTCTCCAGCCGTCAAAAACTCTCTCCCTCCTGGCTTCACTCTCTTCATCTTCTCGGTCTTGTCCTCTCACTCTATCTCTCCCTTTCCTTTCTTGCTTTGCCCATAGCTTTCCGTGTTCTTTTCTTTCCCTCCAGCTCTTGCCCAGCCCTCTGGTTTTTCTTTTTTCAGTTTCTTTTCTAGCCTTCAAGACCTTTTTGCTCTCCGCCGTCCCAAAACCTCCTCAAGCTCTCGGTTTCTTTTCGCTCAAACCTTTTTTCCCCGTCCAAAGAACCCCTTAGCTGCTAAAAACTTCCTCCTCCAGAAAGCTCCTCCCTAACTCATTTTCGACAACGGCGCCAAAAATTGACAGGTATTGGGTCTGTGCAATATTAAATTACTACTCATAAGAATATTTATTCGAATATAGTGATAAGTAGGGTCGTCTCCATAGGGATTAGGGGAAATCTATCTCTTTCCAAGTAAAAACTAACTTGGGGGGGGGGGTTTGGAAAATTGAAATAAACTAAACAAACTACTTAAAAAAGAACTGGTAAATAAAAGGGAATTAAAATTAAATCAACAATACGCAAACTCTAACCAAGGAAATAATTTCGAAGTGGTTTATACAACTGATCATCAATGCAATAATTATTTCATCTATTCGTTAATAAACAAGTTATAGTTGCCAAACAAGTGACGACAACCAACTTTTCCTTACTGTCTCGATAGTTAAGGTACACCCCTTCAGTTAAATTTGGAAAATTAGCGAATAAGGATCTTAGAGGTAAGGACAATAACTAGATAAAGGATCTGATAGTCTTATGTACCTTGAAAGTATTATATCCAACAACTCTCCCCCGTAACTACTTTCCTAACTGAGAAATTGTAAACTTTTTATTTATTTTTATTGATTTGGTTTTAATTTTTGCTTATCTTAATTTTATTAATTAATTCATAAAAAAAAGAAAAAAAGAAAAAAGAAAAAGAGGGCCATGCATGCGACAGAAGCACAGAGGCATTGTAGCTCCACTTTTCACCGCCATTTTCTATTCATTTTTTTGGTTTTCTCCCAAAAACTCTGGCCACCTCATCCCCTTGGATTCTTATCAAAAACCTTCTGGAACAATAGCCATCGGAGGGCCAAGGGAGAGGCGTTGAGCTGGGATGGTTTGTGACCATTGAGATGAGGTTTAGGGTTTGGCATATTGATATAAAAGGAAAGAACGGGACTGACGGGAAAGGGGGGCTGAGAGATGAATGACGGCTGAAGATACAGAATAGAGAGTCGTCAAACACGCATTACCCCAACTATATTGCCCAACGGTTTTTAAGTCCCTCAGTAATGGAAGATACAACAAAGGGACTTTGTTGCCGGACTTATCGGACAACAAATGTCCACCTAATATCAGTAAGAGGTAGATGCGCGCACGCTGCCTACATTCGACATCTGAAGCATCGGGTGGCAACTCTATGTCCAACGCTCTTGATAAACATCCCAATTTTAGCCTCTGTCCATCAAAGTATCCAACTGCAGGAGAAAATCCAATGAACTCCTCACAAATGGCTCCCCACTCCTGAATGCTGCGGTATATGTCTATCCCTATAACCGGTGGACCATCGATGTGCAACCCCCACAACACCTCTACATCCTGTAATGTCACGGTAGCCTCTCCAACCGGTAAATGAAATGTATGCGTTTCGGGCCGCCATCTCTCCACTAAACTTGTGATCAAAGAATGATCAACCATCTGATATCCACTCTCAAGCACTCCCTCAAATCCCGCCAAGGCAATATAACGACAAACCCGATCAGGAATAGGCGTATGCTCCCAAAATCCCCGGTTACACCGTCTGACATCTAACTGATTGCCCTCAATATATCCATGAAAAATGGAATGTGTCCGGTGTGCAGTTCCCGCCAATATAATGTCGTGCACGTATGGTCCTGGATGTAGGCCAGGAGGGATAGGAGTGTCGGCCATAATCCCAAACAAATATCTGCATCGATTAAATTCAATACTTATGCATAATTACTTCACAAAAGTTTGTGTATACAATGTTGACCTATAAATCGCATTCAAGACTTTTTTTTAAGAAAATTTTGACCGTATATCCCTTATAAATCGACTATAACTCCATGCCAATCAGTTATTCTCCTTGAGAAACATTTGTTATCCCTACATGTATTCATAAACTGCAGCAATCTATTTGTAGTCATATTTTAAAAGTTTTAAAAAAAATTTGACAGAGTCTCCCCTATAAAGCGGCCATAACTCCCGGTCAATCAAACATAAAAACTCCCAGTATCATGCATATGCAAGAGCATTAACACATATAACACACCATCCGAGCATTCCCTTAACAAATATATCAACAAATCAATGGATAGGGGATGTAGCGATAAATGAATAAAACTGTTGGGCTGCACGTTTAAACTAGTTAATTCAATACTTATCATAGTCAAGAACAAATCATGCATTTGACAAATGAACAATGTCAGTCAGTAATGTAATTGTTTGAAATAAATCCTAAATCGAACACAAATGAACTAGACTGAACCCTACGCCAAACTAGAGTGCACTGACATGAGTTTCCAATTTCTAGGAATTCAATCAAATCAAGACCTATAATTCGGACAATTTCTCCTATTGTGACCCGTCTGATGACAATTTCGACATCTTCTTGGTTCGTCTGGATCCCTTTCATCCATCTCATTCCGAATTCTGCTAGCTCGAACCCGCCCTGCCCGACGTGCAACAAACTTGCTCCTGTCTACCTGCAGCTCCCATCCAGGATGGAGCCAAGTATCTTGATGCGGCAGTGGGTTAAACTGCCCTGAATACTGCACGGCCCACCTCGTTTTGGTAAACTGCTGATCCACTAGCAATCCCGGATTGTCACCTCTATTCCTGCACACCGCCAAAGCGTGTGAACAAGAAAACCTGTAATTCTGCCACTTTCCACAAGAGCATGCCTTATCAAAAAATCTGACGGTTTGCGTATTGCCTCTTTTACCATTGACACGCCGGCCTGTGATAACCTTGTATACGCCCAATGGGCCATCGAACTCAATGACTCTGTGGACGCCTGCCTTCTGTTCAGCATTCTTAAAACGCCGCCATATCTTTGGGGGAAATAGATTGCGACAATGTGAAGCAACTTCCCTTCTCGTCTTAAATAACTCAACTGTCCGATGGAATGTCATGTCAAGGCATGCACGAATTGGCAAATGACGTGCCCCGCGCAAGACATTATTATAACTTTCGAATATGTTGGCAGTTAGAATACCCCAACGATGGCCATCGTTGTGTGTTAGGCACCACTTTTCTGGACTAATGGCTGACAGATAATTCTAAGCATCTGGAAACATGCTTCGTAGTTCTCTTTTGAACATCCGCCACTTGTGCAATTGTCTTGCCCTTCCCATTGCCCAACACAACTTTTTAAGGTGTAAACCTTTGAAGTGTGTAATCAAATTGCTCCTAACATGTCGCAGGCAAAACCTATGGTAGGCCAAAGGTTCCTCCCAATAGTCAAAGTGTGTCATGGTATAGATGATACCATTGTGGCAATCGAAAATGACACAGATAGGATGTCGATCAAGTGCCACATTATATCTTAATTGTTCCATGAACCATGACCAACTGAAAATCGTCTCCTCATCAACTATGGCATAAGCAATTGGCAGAATCTTGTTGGTCGCATCTTGAGTGACTGCAACAAGGAGTTTGCCCTTATATTCGCCACGCAAATGAGTGCCATCAACACATATAACCGGCCTGCACATATGGAATGCTTCAATAGCCGGTCCAAAGGCCCAGAATACATACTTAAAAGTTTTAACTCGATCCGAACTATCCGAATGATGTGACCACTCCACCACGGTGTCTTGATTGGATTGCACCAGGGCATCGAGATACTGTGGTAGCTCGGCAAAATTCGCCTCCCAAGATCCAACCACAAGCTCAATTGCTTTACGTCTGGCATACCAGGCTTTTTTGTAAGACACATCAACCTTCAAATTTTCTTTAACGAAACTTAGTATGTTCTTGACCTTCAACCCAGGATTATCTTCAATGCTACGGAGTATGTGCCTTGAAATAACGGAAGCCGTCAGGCTTGTATTGTTATTTCTAATCATGTCGCCTAAGCAGTTATGGTCATTGACCCATTTTGTAATTTGCCACATTCCATGAGTCTTTTTCTTTACGGCTCTAACACACCAGTCGCATGGTGGATACGATGGCGCGGTTGAAGTGGAAGGAGTTCTTTTAATTGATGATTTGCATTTAGCAAACCACGTGTTACTCTTACTCTCAATAACCCTGAACTCCCTATTATGATTGATCGATCACATTCTAACTGTCCGGCTGAGCTGCTGCTTACTCTCAAACCTCATATAGAGACGTATATTATTATTCTCCTCACTGAATGTGACAATACGCTCCAATCCGTCCTCCTCTTCTATATCATCATCATCTATGCTCCTAAGATGGGAGAAAAATGCCATTCCTCTTGGAACATAGGCAGAGCTGCCAGTTGTGCTTTTACGTCTTATATCTCCGCATTCTGTGTTCGCAACCCGATACCCAACAAAGGGTTGTTGGGTATCGAGGTTGACTCTTAAAACCCCACCTTCATGCTCATCATCCGATTTACTACCAGACACATCTTGCGACTCCGACTCTTCAACCTCTTCCGCATCAACTTCCGGGTCATCTTCTTCCGGATCATTTTGTTGAGAGGCAAGGAGCCTATCATGCCCACTAGCATATACATCATCTTCAGCTGAACTGCGACAACCTTGGCCAGGGTTAGACTCCATCCCATGTGGAGAAATATTGCATGATGGCCTTGGATCTCCAAAATTTCGAATCGAATCCAGGCCATGAAAATATTCCTGGGCACCCATGGACCCTGATGTGAGCCTTGGTTCTAATGAATCCATAGATCGATCATCATGCATATAGTGAGATGCCGATGAAGTCTCTGGAACGACTGAATTAGAACCGAAGTTAAACTTTGTTGGATCCATGAATGCATGTACAAGCGACATCATTGGACCAACATTAACTATTGGTCCAGTGAATACGCTATTAACTACATGCATTTGAACGCTTTTTTCCTTCTCGATATAAATCTCCGTCATGTATGAAATTCTTTCGATCCAAAGATCGTACATTACATCAAGAGTTTCATCATCCACCACTGCGGAAACAGTATATTTGGAACTCTCCAACGATTGACGAAGAAACAATTTCAGCTTGAACATCCCTTTATCGACCCCAACATAGTGATAAATCCTGTCAACCAACTCCCCGTATCCAATTCTATGCCTCAAAGTGAATGTCCGGTTGGAAGTACGAGGCAAATAACAAACAAAGTCACCCTCGTAATGTATTTCTCCTCCCCAATATAGGTTTACCCGCAGAGGTCTTTCTACAGATATGTCTGCGAAATGAATCCCTATTTTGGGGACAATACATTAGAATTAGTAGTCCAAGAGTCCAAACAAAATGAAAGAGGGTGGACTCTAGGTCGAAATTGGCACTATTAAATAGACTAATTTCGATCCAGATGTTTATGAAAAAATTGAAAACAGGTATGAAATATGCTATAAATGACGATATGATAGCCTAAAACTCCCAACGAAATTTTTAGAAAATTTGGACAGAGTCTCTCCTAAAAATAGACTAAAACTCCCTGCCAACCAATCCACAAAATAGACTAAAACTCCCTGCCAACCAATCCAAACAGGGTTTATATGAAGTTGTAATGACATTTGCCACACTACATATTATCAAGAGACCCTATAATTTTCAAAGTACAAGTATAAGAAAAGTACGGGAAGTTATATATATTTGGGCTCCACATTCATTGACTACAAGTGGGCACTTGCCACC
This sequence comes from Coffea eugenioides, assembly GCF_003713205.1. NCBI lineage: Eukaryota > Viridiplantae > Streptophyta > Magnoliopsida > Gentianales > Rubiaceae > Coffea > Coffea eugenioides. The sequence continues at coordinate 44,010,987 of NC_040040.1, forward strand.
CAAATTTGGTCCATAACCCTTGCCCCCACATTGAGTATTACAGACTTTGTCTACTATGTGCTTATCATTTTAGAAAATTATTTGGTACATTAAAATAGTCAGAGATACTGTATTATTATCAATTTAAATTACACAAGACCTATTAAAGTACTAATTATTGAAATTATTATCATTTCAAATTATACAGGGCATATTAAAGTACTAATTATTGTAAATGGCTTTGATAACTACATTAGTGAAAAATAAGTACTTGTCAAATATATTTATATACACTTGTTAAAATACGACAATAGTGTCTAAATGTATATAAAAAATAATTAAATGGCATGCTAAGACTGTTAAAGCAACGAAAATGCATCCAAGACAACTTCAATGCTCGGCATCAATTTTTTGGTCACGCTAACATATATTGTAATTTTGGCAAATTTTATTTTTCCATTTTAGTTCAACGCCCTTATTTTTCTAAAATCTTCTCTATGAATGCAACTCTAATGTACGATTTACCCATAGCTACGCTAGAGAAATTCGTTTCTCATTTGCATCTCATGTTTAATTCTCTTAATTAGAACCCATTTTCTATTTTAAATGGAACTTGCCCCATTTTTTTTTTTTTTTCTGTTTTATCTTTTTCAACACAAAAAAATAGACTTTTTTTTAAAACGTTATTTCAAGGAGAAATTTCTAAAATTATGATGAATTTTAAAAAAAATTCTACAAAAAGGGGCATTTTGAGTATGGGATTCCGTCCAAAGGGTCTTCGCATTCAGCAAATGCGAGCTCCGTGAGTTCGCATTTGCTGAATGCGAAGTCTCCTTGAATTTTCGACCAACGAAATCCAAAAAAAAAAACAAAAAGATAACCAGACCTCGCATCCATAAATGCGAGGTCACTGAGATGCGAGGTCAGTGAAAAGAAACAGAGCATAAGATCTGCTATGTCCGCGAACAGATTCGAGCTCGGATAATTTACGGATCCGAGCTCGGATACTTTCTGGAATCCCTCGGATCCAACAGGCTTCGGATCCGTCTCAACAGATGATCAAACGAGCCCTCGGATCTGAGTGAACAACTATGGATCCGAGGTCGTATCACCCCCTCAAAGGGTCCGAGGTCAGATCCGTCTGGGCTGAGTCGGATCCGACCTCGGATCCGACTTCTCTTGCACTAATTGCAGAAACTGCAAATAAACTACAACAAATTGGAACTAGAAAAATTGCAACAATTCAAAAAATGTAACGTATATCCTTAAATCCACCACAAAAATTGCAAAAATAAGCACAACCAACATCAAATTTAAACCCAAATTTCACAACAAATCTGAACTTGCCGTTGGATTCAAGTATTCAAGTATTCATTAAACTTAAAATGCTATAAGTGAGGCATTGCAAATGGAAAAGGCTCACCTTTATGCTGTTTGGCAGTCGCAATGGGAGGCAATGCTGGCAAATGTTGGGTCGGCAATGGGCTGTGGCTTCCGGCGGAGCAGAACAACAGAGATGGTGGCGCCGCTTCTCCTATTTTTGCCGTCTGGCATTTGGGCAGCACAGAATAGGACAAATGGTAGCCAGCTCCGGTCTTTGGATGCTTCGAATGTGCAGAACCCGGCTCTGTTTTCTTTGTTTTGCTGTTCGAATGCTCGATTTTCTTCGCAATGGCTGTTCGACAGTTTTTTTTTTTCAAAACGAGCCTCAGTCTTGTTTTTTGCTAGCTTGAGCCCGTGAATTGCTGGGTTTGGTAGTGAGTACTGAGCTCGCATTTCGCGAATGCGAGTTCAGTCAGTGAGCTCGCATTCCGCGAATGCAAAGACCTCATTTCAGGAACACGAGCCAAAAATCGCCCCAGTTGTAGAATGCCTTTTCTTTTTCATCATAAACTAAGAATTCACCCACATTTAACATGCAAAAGGAACCAATGCATTAATCTAGAGGAGTACCTGATGTAGCGGTTTGGATCGAAACCAAGGCAAGAGAACGCGTGAAAAAGAAACTGCTGGAATCGTTTCGTTGCGGCGTCGAACCGGCACCAGTGAAACCAAGCAGCGGTTTTTGGGGGCAAATTCGAAGACTTTATCAATGTTTTCTGCAAGCGATTTCTGAACGAAACTTTCTCCCCTTACTTCCTAGTTGGTGCAGAACTTGAAAATTTCTTGAAATAATCAAAGACTGAAGAGATATTCGATCTGAAACATGGCTTATAATCAGCCTTTGTTAAAAAAAAATTGTAGCTTTTTACTCTTTTCTCTCTTTCGAATCTCTCTTCCAACCCTCTCTTTTGATCTCTCTTCCATCCCTTGTTTCCAATTTCAATCACCATGATTTGGGGTAGCAAGAGAGGTGATTGAAATTGGAAACAAGGGATGGAAGAGAGATCAAAAGAGAGGGTTGGAAGAGAGATTCGAAAGAGAGAAAAGAGTAAAAAGCTGCAATTTTTTTTTAACAAAGGCTGATTATAAGCCATGTTTCAGATCGAATATCTCTTCAGTTTTTGATTATTTCAAGAAATTTTCAAGTTCTGCACCAACTAAGAAGTAAGGGGAGAAGGTTTTGTTCAGAAATCGCTTGCAGAAAACATTGATAAAGTCTTCGAATTTGCCCCCAAAAACCGCTGCTTGGTTTCACTGGTGCCGGTTCGACGCCGCAACGAAACGATTCCAGCAGTTTCTTTTTCACGCGTTCTCTTGCCTTGGTTTCGATCCAAACAGCTACATCAGGTACTCCTCTAGATTAATGCATTGGTTCCTTTTGCATGTTAAATGTTAATTTCCAGTGGTCTTAATGTTTAGATTAAAGCTGTTAGTTTGATTGGAGTCAGTGGTCTCTTTGCTCAATTGATATATCGTATGCAGATTCCTTCCCAAGTTTCCTTCACTGCATCTCCGCTGCATTTTCATAGTTAGTAGTATTATTGGACCCGTTGAGCTTGGCTTTAAAAATGCAGACTTTGTTTGATGTTTGGGTGTTTGTTGCCGTGAAAAATGAAAATGAAGGTTTGCATGGGTTGAGCTGCAAAGTCTTAGCATAACTTTGTTGCAGCAATTTTGATAAAATTTCTGATCTTTTGGGTTGCTGAAGTTTCTGAAATGGCTTGGATTTCATTTTCACTTTGTTTGTTGTTTGATAACAATCCCGTGTATGGGCTTGCTGCGTTTTAAAACAGCAATCAGTGGTAACGCAGGCCTGCTGTTTTTTTTGGTGCTGTCTCCATTTTCTTCCTCCTGTTCGATCAGTTGCTTAAGTAGCTATTTTCTTACATCTCTGTGGAGGATTGTTCAAGAGTTTGTTTGAGGGATTTTGGTTTGGTTAGCTTTAAGCAAGATTTTAGCTACTGTTTCCTTTTACAGAGCATGCGTGTGTGTTTGGGTAATTTATTGATGGGAAGATATCAGTGTCCGTTATCTGGTTCTGGATTTTGTTTCGAATGTTCAGCACATGATCATAACATTCCGTTGTGTTGTTATCTTCTTCTCCCCTTGCCCCGAGTCCTTGTGTCCAAGTTGAGTTTGATTGAAATAGCTGTCTTGTGCTTGAGAATGTGATCCGATAAGCTGCAATAATGAGTAATGAAAGTTGCAGCAGAATTGGGCGAAATTAAAAAGAAGGAAAACTAGCTTCAGTTCTTGCCTTGAACTTTGGTTTGCATGCATGAAAATCTTCCCTTGTGTGTATGATAATTGATGAGAATCTGAAGTTGGTTTGTGGTTTGAGGAGTTGGTGAATTTATGTAGCACGAATTTGCTGAAGATTAGTAGAAGGTTTGCAGAAGATTGTTTGATTGTTCATCCGTAACTTTTGCATGCATGTTGCATGGAAAATGTTCCAATAATTGCATTTCAACCCTTTGGTTTTTGGTTAATGCCATAAAGGCCCAATTATGTTCTAATTTCTTACAATTAGGTCCTAGAGTAATTGCAATTTGAACCATTACTTGACCTTTTCATTACTTATGGACCTTTGAAGTTCCCAAAAATGTTTTAATTGGACTCGAATGATTGGTTAATATTTGCAATTGGGTCCTTGGAAGTTCTTCTATTTTAGAAATTTGATCAATAATTTACCTTCTTCGAAATTATGCATTATTTGATTCCATTTAAGTTGCAATTGGGAGGGATTTGGTGATTTTGTTTATATTTTACTATTTAATTGGTGTCTTGACCTTTTTATTGTTTTGAAGTTAATATTTCCTTCATTTTATTACCATTTGCAAGGGATGTAACCTCTATCCCTTATTTTTACTTTATTTGACCCTATGTGCGCACTTATGTGACTTCATGAGCTTAATTGCATGCTTTTTGAATGTTTTTATTCGCTTTATTTGTTTCAATTTTTTTATTTATTTTAATTTAATTTGTAATTATTTGGGGAAGGCAATTAAATGCCACAATTGTAATAGTTAGGTATTTCTTTCAATTATTTATTTATTTATTTCCCCTTTTAGATTGTAGTGGGGCCTCCCCAAGTGTAATAGATAGGGCTTATGTGCTTGTGTGTGCCTACATGCTATGTGTTTAATTGCTTTCCCTAGGCTTCTGCATTTAGATAAGCATGCTTATGTGTTACGTGCTATGTGAAACTATGTGCTTTGCATGTCTATTTGCTTTAGTATTATATCTGATTATATGCGCGTTACCTTGGCTAGTCCAATGCTAGTCATGGTCTTTCCCTCGAACTCTTACAAGTCCAATGCTTGTGAGAGAGCATTAGTAAAGGGCTAGTCCAATGCTAGACCCAATAGGGCCGTCCCCCTCACTAGTATCATATTTGCATGCCTTCACTACATTTTCATTTATCTTTCCTTTTAGTATTTTTCATTTTTGCATGCTCCCCTAACCTTTCCCTTACACATTTAAGGCTGCATTCTCATTTAGACTACCTCATTTGCTTGCATAGGTTAGGGAGTCACCCTTTTGGTAAGGGGAACAGACGAGTATGGCTACACATAGCCTTAGCAAGCTTGTTTTCTTTCTAACCAAAAGGCAAATCAAAAGTCACGATTTAGAGTCTCCCCGTACCCGTTTTTGCTTGCATTCCTCTAGAGCTCATGCATTTTCTGAGGCACGTTATCATTTGCGCATTCTCACTCTTCACACTATCATTTTACCCACTATCACTGCACACACTCTCTCACCATCTTATCACTTTGCACACTATCACTCTATCCACTTTATCATTTTGCACACTGTCACTTCACTTTACATTCTCTCACATTTGCACACATGCACTTTCATATACTCATTTGCACCCTTGCACTTTACACACCCATTTTCACACTTGCACTTTGCACATTTGCACCTGGCACTTGTTTTTACACTCAAAGACATTTTTGCACACTCATTTTTCCTCATTATTACTCGAGCATTCACTTGCATTTATTCGTGACTTCTTTGAGGGTTCACCATTGGCTATCACAATTCATGTGATTAGGACCAATTGAGCCTCAAAAGAGACATTTTGCCCCATTCGAACCAATCATTAGATTTAGGTTTGCATTCATGTTAGACACATCCAAATGCAATACATCTTTTGGGTAAAGATTAGAAAAATTATCACTAAATCACGCAACTAACTTAGGCTAGGGTAAAAGGGTGCCTTAGACTTCGTCTTTGCCTTCCCTTTTATCAACCGTGACCCCCGAACTCATCTCTTTGATTTTCGTAAACTAGGAGTCATCTAAAAAGGTTTTACTTCATTTTTTCAAAAACTACTTTTTGGGTGACTTGGTACACCCCAACTCAATACTAAGTGGCGACTCCTACCTTTCTGTTTAAAAACCTTTTTAGATTATTATTTTGGCCAAACCGTCACATTTAAAAGTCTTATGGCCTTTCCCTTTATTTCTCACAGTCACACACTTCACGTATTTCACGCATACTACACATTATAATTTCAAACAGCTTTTTTTTTCAAAAAATGGGGCGCGACAAGAAGTATCATCGACGCTGCAAGTGGAGGTGCTTTAGTTAACAAAACCTCTAGAGAAACTTGGAATTTAATTGAAGAGATGGCTGAAACTTCTCAATAATTTGGCACATGGGATGATGTACTTGCTCGACGAGTAAACAAGGTGAACATTTTATCATTCCAATAGAAATTGGCTGAGCTAACTTTCATGGTTTGGTAGATTATAGTGGGGAACTTGTGATAAGAAAAGGCATGAGATATTTGCAAGGATGTTAGCCATCCCACTGATAGGTGCTCAATGTTGCAAGATGATAACACCGAACAAGTAAATATGGTTGGGAACGTCCCCGCACCCCATAAGCAGTACAATCTTTATTCCAACACGTATAATTCGGGTTGGAGGGACCACCCAAATTTTAGTTATGGGAGGAATAAGCAAAATTCTATCCCTAATAGACAGCAAGGGTTTTAGCCACAGTACCCATCAAGACCCCAACCCTTTTCATCTATTTCAAACACATCTCTTGAAGATATAGTCAAGACATTGGTTGCTAACACTACGCAACTTCAGCAAAACCCTTGCAATTTCAGCAGAAGACAAAGGCAAGTATACAAAATCAAATAAGTCAAATAGCCTCTGCAATGAACCGCTCGGAGTTTCAAGGGCAAGGAAGGCTACCTTTTCAACTTGAGGTAAATCTAAAGAACGTCAGCGCCATGATCCTCAGAAGTGGAACGGAAATTAAAGGGCCAAAACTCATATTTCCAATTGACAAGAGTGAGGATCAAATTGAAAAGGAGATGGAAGATGAGGGATTCATCAAAGCAACTCCTAAGGTAACTCCTAACCCTATGAATCAAGTTAAACTTAATCTGGCTCCGTCCTAGCAGATTTGAGAAATTGAAAAAACAAAACAAAGAGAGGAAGATTTTGAAAGCGTTTCGGAAGGTCGCAATCAATATCCTTTTGTTCGACGCAATCGAATAAGTGCCAAAATATGCTAAATTTTTTAAGAACTTGTGCATCAACAAGAAGAAATTGAGAGGCGATGAGAGAGTTGTGATGGGGGAGAATGTATCAGCAGTGCTACAAAGAAAACTGCCACCCAAATATGGAGATCCAGGTATGTTCTCTATCCCTTGTCGAATAGGAAGCACTAAGATTAGAAAAGTCATGATAGATTAGAAAGGGGGAGCAAAAAAAACCGAAACCCTAACTGTTCTCCTTCTTTCTTTTTCCCTTATCTCTTTCTTTCTTTTCATTCTTTTTCTCTCCCCGTTGCATTCCAGATGATGAACTCCTTGCCATCGCCAATCAGAAATTATATCCAAATTCAGACATCATCACCACCGCTCACCTTTGTCAGTTGTTGTTAGCGCTGCAATCATTCCGTCTGTTATACTCCTCATTTTGCCACTCACCCATAACTACCATGCCCCCCTCATTGATCAGGGAAGTTTTTTTTTGTTTTTTTTTTCTTTTCTATTGTTCTTGATTTTTTACATTTAAGACAATGTAAAATTAAGGTATGGGGAGTAGTATATGAAAAAGTGCAAGTGTATGCATTTTTTTGTTCGACTTTTTTTTCGAAATTTATCCAATTTTTGCCAGTTCGTGTGCATTTTTTGTGGTTATCCCTGATAATCAATGGTTAGTTGTCTCAAATTGTACCATTGCTAAGGTTTTATACTCTAATGGGTCAACTATGACATGGTTAGGTCTAAGCCTGTAATATTTGAGATTTTTGTGACTTTTGCAATTTTTGGCTAACTTTTCTAGACACTGAAAATATTTTTTCTCGCATTTGTCATGTAAATTGGTCAACTATTAATCTTAGTTCTCCATATTTGAAAAAGGAAGTGGGCTTGTGATTTTAAATTTTATTTTTTGTGCTTATATGAATAATGTTTGGCTATACTCTACTAGTTATCGTTGCCTAATAATCAGAGATCTTCACCACAAGTGTCGACTTTTGCGTCAAAAAGTGACGATAGCTATGAGTATGCAGTTCCAAAGTGATGAAAAACTGAGTAACCGGGTTCCTTCATATGACAAATGTCGGAGTTCGTGTAAAAAAGCTTGAATGGCTAAGAGCTAAGCTTTTTCCCTGGACAAAAAAAGAAAAAAAGTGAGCTCAAGTATGGAGATATTTTTTAAAAAAAAGTTGTGAAAAAGTGAAAAATGTGCATGTGCTTGATTATGTTAGCCTGCTGATCTAGGAGTTTTAATATTGAGATTTTGTTTAATAGTTGAATCATTTGCTGAGGAATACTGGTTGAACATTCTATCTTCTTAGATTAGTTAGTCAAAATTTGGAAGAGTTTCTCATTTTAAAAGCTAATTATAGAGATATTTCTTGGAACTTAGCTACTAATACTTGAAGTGTGTTTTGATTGTATCTTGGTGATGGATGATTTAGGTGATAGCCATTATTTGAGCGTAGTTGCTTAATTGACTATTCTCATGCTTGAGGACAAGCATGGTTTAAATGTGGTGGAATTGATAGGGTGCAAAATTGCTATTTAATTTATGATTATTTCTCCCTTAATTTTAGCCAAATATTATTTTAATTGATAGATTCTATTGATATTTGGTTAATGATGCTAAGTGTAGGAAAGTGGACAAAACATGACTAAAAAGGACGATTTTCCAGCACATTAAGAAGTAATTTGGTGGTGGCACGTTCGAGACTCGTATCTAAGTTCAAGGAACTCAGGATTTTGCTGTGGGTGGAATTTCCTAGTTCGAACTCGCTATGGTCAGCCTTTGATTGAATTTGAAAAATTTTAATTATCTTTATTAGTACTAGTATTGAATTAGGAAACATGAGATATTATCTTTTGTAGTTTCTTTCTTTTAATTAGGAAATATATGTTATTAGCGGAAGTTGAGACGAAGTAGGAAACGAAAAGAGAAAAAGCCAGATTCCCGTTTAATTAATACTTCGGTCAGGAACAATTTGGAGGGTCGGGACTCTTTGCGGGGAAAGAAGATGGCCCCTTGGTTCTTTCTTTTCTTTCGTCTTTTCCGTTGAAAAACACCAATGCGAATGAACTCAATGGAATAGCTTGGCTTTTTGCCGGCAATGCACAACTAAATCTCTCTTTTCTAACCGAGAAATAATCAAGGATTTGGTTCAACTACATCTGTGAGATCTAATTATTTTAATTAATTTCTTTTATTCATTAGTATTCGTATGTTTTCTGATTTAACTTCTCATGGTTGTTTTGTTGTTTGAATATTAAGGGGCCCCGATATTTAAATCAACTTGACAAACTAATGCCAGTTAGGACAGTTAAATCCATAATTGTTTAATTGTCTTAAATTAGTGGCGACTAGCATGATTGGTTTCGTGTTAGGGAAACATATGATCTAGTTTAAATAAACCTTGGTAGTGTGTTTATTGATTAGAATAAGGCTTTTCTAGTTTCTAATGCAATTAAGAAATTACATTCTACGGGTTTACTTAGGGTTATTTCTTGGTTGGTGAAGTAGTTAACAGACATACCTTAACTATCGAGATGGTAAGGAAAAGTTGATTGTCATCGCTTATTTGGCAACTATAACCTGTTTATTAACGAATAGATAAAATATTTATTGCATCGATGATCAATTGTGTGAACCACTTTCAAAGCTATTTCCTTGGCTAGAACTTCCATATTGTTGATTTAATTTTAATTCTCTTTCATTTGCCAATTCTTATTTAAGTAGTTTGTTTAGTTTAATTTGAATTTTTCAAATCCCCCCAAGTTAGTTTTTACTTGGAAAGAGACAAATTTTCCCCTAATCCCTGTGAAGACGACCTTACATACCATTATTGTGAGGACTCGTAAAAACTATTATTTTTAAGCCTAATTTAGGGCTTAATAAATTATTTAATTGGATTTTTACCACGAGGAATATTTTCTAGTCTTATTAGACCTAAATACATGATAATATAACTTCGTTATATTTTCAAAGTGACTCGTCTCAAAAAATTAATTTCCTGGAGTGCGTTTAGTAAAAATAGTGAATAGTGCTCGGAGATTTTACCGCGTAGGAGCACAATAAGTTTGGAATATTGGAGACTTGTACTATGGTCCTAAAATAGGTAATCTTATGTATAAATACTCAAGTGATAGTTAGTAGTGCAATCGTTATAAGAATTTATCGGAAGTTTCGCGTTATAGCGTTAAAATTGACGGTACGCGTTTTCATACGCGCAACTTTATTTGAGGGACTTTAGACCCATATTTCGAGACAATTAAGAGTGAATAATATTTATATGAACATAAGTACATTAGAGGTTTAGTGCACTAGTGAACCAAACGCGAGAGAAATCGAGCCCTAAACGCACCAAACGAGCCCTAATAAGGGTTGACTTTGGAGTGATTGTACACCACTCATTTAATCTTCTCTTGGAAGCTAACTTTGATCAAAATTTCACTCTTCCTTCTCTCACCAACAGCCGGCCAGCCTTCCCTCTCTCTCACTCCCTTGCTTCACAAATTTCTTCATCAAATTAACCACAAAACTTCAACCAATCTTCACCAAACTTGAAGACCATCTAGCAAACTACTTGGAGGTTGGATCTAGCTAACTTAAGGGCTGCATTTCACGGTTTCTTGGAGCCTCTTGAGGACCGAAAATTTCTGGTTTAGAGCACTAAGGAGGTATAACTTCATCCTACACCTTAAACTTGGATTATGATGGTAGAAATACATCTTTAAGCTATTGCATGTGTATGGATGGCTTGATATTGTTGGAAAATTTGAAAAGTGGGCTCTTTGAATTCCCACATTTGGGTTGGTGCTGATTAGAGGATTAATGTTGGATTTAATGGTAGTTTAGTGGTTAAAATGATGGATTTACGGAGTATTATTGTTGGAAACTCAAAGTTGAAGTCATGACAAGAAACTTCCGAAACTGCCCCTGTTTTGTTCGGCCATGATTAGGCCAATTTTTGGTGATTTATTGGTGTGAACCTGATGTTTATATGTTATGTTATATGTGTAAAAATTTTCATTGGAAAACGTTAACGTTTAGATGGGCAAATGAATTTATTCGTGAACTAGGCAAGCTGGAAATTATTTTCGGATAACCCTGTCCAGCGGTAGCATTTTGACTATAACTTTGTCCTCCAACGTCGAAATTGAGTGCCGTCAGTGGAATTCGAAACTAGACATCCATACCTTTCCAACGGTATAAAATACGTATTCTGATTCCATGTGTAGGAGCCGAACCATTCGTTTTAAGATAGCTGTCCTGTCTCTCGGATCTGCTGGAATGGTTTGTAGAGGCAGCAACTTGAGGCTCAATTTCGAGCTGGTTGCTTGCCAAATTTCAGAACATTTCCTTCTGTGAACTTTTAGTCCTATGAATTTATTTTCCAACGCCATAAACCATTCTCAATTCCGAGTTAAATTGACGGAGTTGTGGCCAAAACAATATGACTGCCCTGTTTTGGAAAAAAACGTAATATTTAGACTGGTTTGGGACAAAACCCGGGAGTGATCTTATTAATTGAATTTTTGATGCTAAACCATCACCAAAGGTATCATGGATGTATCTTAGACTTTTATTTCACAAATGAACCATGGTTGGATAGCTTTCTTGGTTAAACGATTTGAATTGGGAAAATGAAAGTCAAAAGGCAGATTGCCTTAGAAATTTTCCTGAACTTTGGATGACTAGTTAACTACCTTCCCGAGGGTATTTTTCCCTGAAATTTGGTAGAGAAATACCTTTCACCAAAGAGTAATATACTGCCAATTTTGGTACTAATCCAAGCTCGTTTCGATACCTAATTAAATTTCTAGTGTTGGAGGTTCAAATCTGGAAATTCTTCTCCAGTCTTGAATTTCCCTAACTTTGAGCTACCGTATCTCGGTACTCGAAACTCCGATTCTTGATCCGCCTGCTTTGCTATAAACCTCACTTGCAACTCTAATTGAGTTACAAATTTCAGAGGCCGGTTTGCAACGTGTGAATCGTGCCGAATTTTCAAAGTTGGCCGAAATCCAACTTAATTCTGCCTTGAAAACCAAGTCTGTACCTTCAAGCTCATTTTTGAGCACTTTCCACTTCGATTCGTGGAAAAATGTCTTCTAGGAACTTATAGTACTTTCTACGAGGTTTCCAACGGTATAAAGTTTTCCAATTCTCGACTAGTGCCGAGTGAGTTACGATTTTTCTAAGATTCATAATAAAACTGAAATTTTCCAATTTCAAGGAAAAAGAGTTTTTCAAGAACTCTTTATTCTTTTGATATTATCTAAACGTTTTATCCCCGATTTCCTAGATAAAGACTTAAATACTTTTGAACGTTATCAAACCCCACTCGAACCTCGATTTACGAGCAATTGAGGTTCATTTTCACGGAATTTCCTCGATTAATGCTAGTGAACGAATTATTCCTCGATATTTGGGATGTGAATGATAAATTCACTATTATTTGCTCAGGCACACACGAGGACCTTCAAGAGGATTCCCCGGTGGACGCTTGAACTTCCCTTGACCTTACTCACACCTAATATTTGGTGAGTGTCAGGTGTATGTAAACTTGTTACATGTTTAATTGTTATTAATGATTGGAAATCTTGAAAGTGGAGTCGAGTGTGTACTTTACCACACTCGTTCTCATTAGAAATGAAATTTTAATGATTGAAATGCATTGAATGAATGATTGAAATGCATTGAATGAATGAAATGTATTGGTATGCTAGCTGCATACGTCGTTGGAGTGAATCTCCTCGACACACAAGTGCACATGGGGGACGCCCAAATCTCATTGGCCGACCTTGGACTTGAGCCGGCATGGGCTTGGTCGGGAACCTTGGCGAACCATGAGATATATAAGCTTGACCTAATGAGAGGTCTTGCTTGGCATACTTGAATAGTATCGCCACAAACTAATGACAGGCGGATCCGATACAGGGGTATGTAAGGTCAAAGGGGACAGGTTAAGTGGAGTTCTACGGACTAAACCTACCCGATTGACGGAGTGTCAATTCGTGGAGGTTATTGCTCGGGCAAGTGGAACTCAGCTCCTGAGAGCTACTATATCCTTGAATTGTTTCTGTTTATTTTTTTTTCCGCTCGAATTGTTAATTATTGAAATATTATTGCTTGACTTGTAAATTGAGATTGTTATTTGAGCAATGTGCTTGCATGTGTGTTTTTGGCCTCACGAGCGTTTTGGTCACCCTGTAGATTTGTTTTCCTTAACAGGACTGGATCCGGGGACGTATTGGAGAAACCCCCTTGATGTACTTTTGTTTAGGGTTTCTATCATCATTTTGTCTATGCCTCTTGGTTTTGGGTTGTACTTTTGTATTTGGAATGTAGCATTTGGGCATGAGATGAATTTGGGTTTAAAGTTGTATTTTGAACACCCGATGTACGGGTTGGATAATAGATGACCATAGTTAACTTGAACGCTTCCGCATCACTGTGTTTATGTTTTTGTACTTGTGACTATTGGATTAGTTATAAGCTTGAATGTTTTGCGTGAGTCCTGGCGAGAGTTGGGCAGGCGTCCCGCAGATATCCTTTGGTTCGCCTTAGGGAAAAGTGGGGGCGTCACAGTTGGTATCAGAGCACTAGGTTAGCGCTAGGTTAGAGATCTATATGTGAGACATATTGGATACTCTACCCTTAGAATCTGAGACCAGATAGTTAAGTTATACTTTAAAGGGTATTTGGGACATACTAATGATCGGGTTAGGCATGCATAAACGACGTTCGAACTAGATAGTGATTTAAATTTCTAACCCGAAAAGTGCTATTATTTTGCAGGGATGGAAAACGGAAATGGAGTTCCGGCAGCTAACGGGGATGGCCATGCGAATGGTCATGTAGTGCCTCCTAGGCCTATCTATTACCGAGCTTTAGTTGGGGAAGCTCGTGTACGCTACTCGCCTGATCCTCGATACCCCTGATGTGCTTGTAGGGTGAGTTTTGCTTACCCAAATCATGTTGTACTGGCCTTGGACGACGAGCGTCGTCAGTTGGTGACTGCCAACTTGGACTTACAGGCTGAGGTGGACGAGCTACGACAGATGGTGAGTGCTCAGGGCGAGAGGGTCGCCGAGCTTGAGGAGGTGATTGAGGGCGAGGTTGCCACATCTGCTGTGGTTAATGAGGAGCTCCGGAGCACTAGAGCTCAGCTTACTAGACTGAGAGAGGAGGTCCGTAGTCGGGCTTCCGATATTGTAGCTGATGCCACTAGACTAGTCGATGAGGCTATGGGGGTAGCCCAGGACTCTGAGGAGGATCCGGAGGAGGACCCTGAGGAGGAGGTTCCTCCTGATAGTCCTACTGTGGACTAGGTCTAGGCAGTTTGACCACTCTTCTGACTCTTTTGACCAGTATAGCTAGAATTAGCTGGGGTGATGCTAAGTGCTGAGACCATTGTATTTTGCATGACTGTGTGGCTTATTTTGACGCACTTGCTCTTACTTTAGTCTTCTGTGACTAAAAGTACTTCTGTGGCACCTGTGTGCTATATTTTTGTGACTACCCCATGACTTGCTAATTGTATGAACTTGATATGTTAATGAATGTAAATTATTGTTAATTTCAATATTTTCTTGATCGGCTCCTGCTCTTTACTTTGCACTGCATAATTTATTTATTTATTTCTTGCATTAGGCACGCCTAAGTTATGGAAGGGCTAAGAAGGGGTCGAGGCCGTAGGCGGGGAACTAGACCGGCCCAACCTCAGGGGAATGACTAGGGATCAGCAACTGGACCGACCTAGGGCCAGAAAAATATAGAGGGTAATCAAGTGGCTACTGCCATTAACAGGATGACGGATATCCTAGAGCGTTTAGCTGATAGACAAGGACCTGGACCATTTAACCAGCCTGGGGGTCAGGAAAGAGGAGAGGATAGAGCCCTAGAGAGATTTTTAAAATTTAACCCGCCTAAGTTCCTTGGCGAGCCTGATCCTGAGGTCGCGGAGAATTGGTTAGAAAGGATGACCAACATATTCGCTGCTTTAGATTACACTGAGGATAGGCGAGTGAACTTTGCTGCTTTCCAATTTGAGGGAGTAGCCTGTGCTTGGTGGGATCTGATAAAAGGAAAATGGGAAAGGGCTCAAACCCCTTGGACTTGGGAGAATTTCACAAGGGAGTTTAATGAAAAGTTTCTTCCGCCCTTAATCCAAGAGAAGAGGGAGGATGAATTTATTAAGTTGAAACAAGGAACCCTTACTGTAGCAGAGTATGAAGGGAAGTTCACTAAACTTTCCAAATACGCTCCCGAGTTAGTAGCCAATGAACGGAGGAGGATTAGAAGGTTTGTACAGGGACTTAATGTGGAACTTCAGGAGGGCCTGGCTGCGGCCCAAATCTCTACCTTTACTGAGGCTTTAGAGAAAGCGCAAAGGGTTGAGAATGCAAGATCTCAAGTGAGGGATTTCCACAACAGAAAAAGGAATTTTCCTAGTCGCACTTCTGGGCAGACCAGTAAGAATGTACACCCTTCTAAAATGGGAAGAGGAGAAGGAGGAACGAGAACTGTTGGAGCTTCTAGGGGAGCTCTATCTAGAGGAGGTCGTAGCGGGACGACTCAAGTTAGGGGGGCACCTTCTGTTGGATCGACTGTGACCCCTCAAGTTACATGTGGGTATTGTGGTAAACCCAACCATTCTGAGAACGATTGCTGGAGAAAGTTGGGGAAATGTTTATTTTGTGGAAGTACGGAACATCAAATCGCCAATTGTCCAAAATCACCAAAGACAGGGGGGAATGTTCAAAGGCCAGAAAAGTCAACTTCTAAGCAGATCAGTGCCGGAGGGAGCCGACCGAAAGTACCGGTCAGGGTTTATGCACTGGATTATCAACAAGTTCCTGAGGCAACTGAGGTGGTGGAAGGTACAATCTCAATCTTTCATCGT
>NC_040040.1:44034670-44087400 GCF_003713205.1 Coffea eugenioides
GGCCACATCGTGGCCGTGAACCTTCAGGAATCGTGGCCGTGAACCTTCAGGAATGGTTGTCACTGACAACCGTTCCTGCCCCATTTCCCATCCAAAGGGAGAAGAGGTAGGGACGGTTACCCTCTGTGACAGTTAATGGCCAAGATTTGGCTAACAAAATTTGTTAGGGTCAGAAATTAACGTGTATGGGAACCCAAAAAAATTAGTTCTATTGTTACTCGCTGTTGTTCTAGTGTTACATCATGTACAATTGATGTTACACTGTATGCAACATGTACACAAAATTATCTAAAATTATGTTGCTTGCTTATATCGTTTCTTGCCACATATTAACTCAACTATCCTGTGTGTTTGTCCGTGTTAACTCCCATCGACACCCAACTACTACTTCATCAAAAGGTTGAAACACTTTCATTTGTATGCCCTAAAAGGAGTTTTAGAGCATTCAGATGTCTTCATCTACCACTATTAGTGGCGGATCTACTGAGTTAAGGTACCAATATCGGCACTGTCACTGCGGGAAAAGGGCTGTGCTGAAGATCGTGGAGTCACAGAAACCAACGAAGGGGTTGCTATACTTCGTCTGTGAAGGAAAAGCTTGTTCTTTTTTCGCTTGGTGTCATCCAATAGGGAGGAATCATGATCAAGTTTAGACAAATAATTGTCCTCCCTCACCTAATCGACAAGCAATAAGCAGAGAAAGCTCCATCGATAGTCCCGGAACAGTGAGAAATGAATCAAACTCTTTCCCGTATCATGTGGATAGAATCGAACAAGATATTCGACAAATGAAAACCTTCATGGCGATATCGGTAACGGTAGGCCTTCTGTTGCTACTAATAGCAATTTCTCGCTAAAACAACTAGAACTTTATGACACGTATAATGCGGACTGCGACTGTAGTTTGTCATATATAGATCATCTATAGTTTGCCCTTCCCATTTTGGCATTTCATCAGGAAGAACTTTCAAATAGTAGATGGAGTCTTATGGTTGAATGAAGCTAGTGGAGTCACCAATCTAATTAATTTTTTGTGAAGATTCGTGATTACTCGTACATCTGAGCATCCTTGTGTTGTTCAAGTATTATGTGTTAATGACTCCAATATCATTAAATGTATTAATTGTATAATGATTTACGCAGGGTTAACTCAGTTGTAGAATAATACAATTCGTGCGTTCTTACTTACTGCTTTGGTCGTTCTGAGTTACAACATCCATAAAATTAAAGGTCGATTTTTACAATCTAAAATAGAGCAAAAGGAGTAGAAGGAGATGCTCACAGAGGTTCCAAAATGCGGTCCTAAAATGACCAAGAGCATTCAGTTTTACGCATCTGACTTTGGGCCAAGAAACTGACCTTGACTGTGAGGTTTTGTGCAAAATGTGTTGAGTGTCACTGACTGTATTCACACTGGTAGCAAAAATGTTGGGGTACTGGTCATTTCAAGATAAAAGTTGCAAGTTTTGTATTATTGTCTGCTGCTGATTAGCAATCCGATGTAACTTTATTTATCAAGAGTATCGGTACTAAAAATATAGTCCCCGAGTTTTGTTTGAAAATGTTAAGCCAAGGTTGTTCCTATATTGTTACGATTCGTACGTTCCTGATTACAGTTCCGTTTCACAATACTGCAACATTCAGACACTCAAAGTCCATTTTGGAAATGTCTACTACAGCAACTTTCAAAAGAAAGTACGAATTGCAGACAGAATTTGTAAATGGGGATCATAAACTGACCAAGTCTAAACAGGATGTGAAATCAGTAGCTGTAATATCACTAGTTGTAATAACAATAGCTGTAACATGTTGTAATAAACACCTAACGGGTTGTATTTTGCTCAGCTTCACCGTTATGACTATTTGTTGTAATAAAAAATTTGGCATTAAACATGGGTAAGTAATTGTCCCCGAGTACTATCATATTCATCGGCGAAACAATTACCTAAATGTGATCGTGTGATACTATTTGGGACACCATAATGCGTTTTAATCGTAATATATACCTTTACTGGTGTCCGTATTTGTGTTTATTGAGCTAAACGATATTGTAAGGCCAACTGAATAGACGAGATTGTATGTAAATTGAGCTGGTCACAAACAGTGCATTCTTACTTATAAAGTTAGTTCATAGTTCCAGCCCAATGAAAATGTTGGGACACCTAACAACCCAACGCTGGTAAGGCACTACTGGCACGCAACAAGAAAAAGGCTTTGTAAAGTATCAGTGAAACTTATCGTCAATAATGTGTAACTCTGTATGGACGTGACTTCCAATATTGGAGTACAGGTCTTTAGATGCTACAAGCTGCGAAAACATGTGCTACTCTTGTAACTGATTACCAACAACACGTAACACATGTATTTACTCTCGGTACTACAAATCTGACGCTTTGTACGTAACGAAAATATCGGAAATGGTTTAGGCAGTGCATGTGGGTCTACAGTCTCTTATCTCGTGATGTACTAGTTCGTCTCATACGCGTTCTGGAAGACCTCGATATTGAAATGAGATGTTCGAGAATGTTCGAGCACTTCAAAAAAAATGTTTGTGGTTCGAAACGACCATCGTAACTATACACAAAATAGACACTTAGTGAAGTGTCTAAGAAATTTGATGTGTCAGAGAAGAGGAATTATCGACGTGCCAAGAGCAGTAGCACAAACCCGAGACGAGGTTATGGTATTCTCGAAGATCAATGATTTGTATTCATCACTAGTTGTTTTAAATTGTAACTTAAAACTGACTGTGCTGTAACGGAATCCGGGCTGATAGTGAAAGGTCTTGCTCACTGAGAGGACCTCTTGACTCACGCCACCCTTAATTTTTGAGTGTAGGTCATGTAATCATAAAAGCTGTATAATTTGTTTTGTTGTCGCATCAGATTTATCACTCTTACCTAGCATGCATGTGCCTCTACAGTTTGGGCTGCCAAGTCACATGAGATGTTTTAAATTTCAGATCTCGCGCAGATATTTGAGCACCTTGTGCGGCTCCTGCGTCCTATAAAAGGGCGTGCTTGCAGTAGTATATACCCCGACGCCAACAATTTTACTGAACCACCTTCCATTAGAGTTCAAACACTCTTCATTCTAAATAACTTCACAACTAGTTCATTGTACTGAAGGGTAGCAATGAACCCGTGCCTCAAATTTATTTGTACTATTCTTCAACCCTCTTCTAACTTCAATTGCAGTGTCATCAAACGATACAAAGTTATCCCTAGGTACGAAGTTCTTCGGTAAAAATGAAGACAGTGGGTTGAATGATGTTCAAGAAGATCTCGCTAATTTAATGAGATGTTCGAGAAGGTCTCGCTACATCAATTGTGGTAGGCGTTCGAATCGGCCATCACTATATTCTCATTAGACACTCATTAAAGTGTCTAAGAAATTTAATGTGTCGGGGCAAGGCGCTCATGACAGTGCCGAGCGCAATTGCACAAACAAGAGAAGAGGAAAGGTTCATCGGATACTATACAGTTGTAGTATCACTAGTTATAACATCGGGCAGTTTGTAGTTGTAATATCTTTGCTAATTTTAACTACAAAATTCAAAAAACTTTCGACTCCAAATTCATTAGTTGTAATGAATTGTAACCCATATATAACTTGTTGTAACTGAATATGTACAGTTAGTAATGACAATTTATTGCATTTGCAATATTAGTTACCCCACTTTCAAATGAATTATCCCACCGTGGTGTCGTGCGGACAAGACGGACGTGACTCTTCTGCGGAAATGTATGGAGCAAATGCGGTCCCGATAAGAACCTAGTCGAGCCGCCAATTGTAAGTTCATTTTTGCACTGAAGGAGTAATAGCTTGACAAGTGCCTGTAATTCTATCTGTAATACTCATCAATAGCACAATTGTAAACAACTTCTGTAAGATTTAACATACAGGAACACGACAGGTCGCCTGTACAAGCACTTCAATAATCTGTAACAGCATATTAACCTCGTGCAACGTAGAAAGACTAATAGTTGCAAGCTTATCAATTGTCTAGCCACGTATTACCAGACTCCCGTCATATGCAATGATAAATATAGGAGGTGCAGGTCATTTCGTGATAAGAGCTGTGCTTTTTTGTATTATTGTCTGCTATTGATTAGAAACACGACGTAAATATTATCACTACAGAACTTACCACAAAAAGCCATGCCTGGCAAGGAAGGGGGCTGAATCAGCTTTGGTTCAGCCACTGCATGTGACTCAACTATCCCGTGAAGAATAGCATGATATGACACAGCATGCAGTTGTTCAGGTTGCCAGAAGAAACCGTTCACTATGCATGGTCAGAAACAGAAGCTTTGTAAAAATTTCTACATCTTAGGTAACTCCCTCCTAATTATTTATCAGTAGATCCATCCTTTCATCCAACCAAAAAAGCAGCAGTTGTTAGCGCAGTCATGCAATTTACAAACGAAGGATCTCATACAAGCTCACCATCAAAGGCTCGACAAAAGAGACGGAAAGTATCGATGGATCAAAAAAATGCAATGAGCAGGTACGAAACACCAGATGGGAGGATTTTATATGGTACTAAACGCGAATTTAGGAACGCTCCGCTGAACACCAATAACTCTCTGGGACTAGCTGGCCACATATTTGAAAATAGCGCCAAGGATCATCTACCCACTGGTTTTTTCGTTACGGACCATGAACCTATATGGGAGCCTGTTCGTTCGCGAAGAATGGAATTAGAGGTATTTTGTCGCTGGCATAGCCTCCGCGTGCCGAGAACAAGGTCAGCGGCTCTTGTTAGAGGAGCACAAGCCAATGAAGCAAACGTATTACATAGACTACAGCGAGAAGTTATGCAGATGGAGCGTAGGCTTCACAGGTTCCACGAGATCGAGGTAGCAAAAAGACATGGTATTGGAAAAGAATTTGATGTTCAGCACATTTTAGCAGATCCCATGCTTATATCAGACCCGGACCTATCTGACTTTACTGAATCAAGCGACGATGACTTTCAAAGGTACGTACCCGATTGTCTAATGCATGACGGCGTTCCCAGGTGTTGTATGGGATATGAATGATAACAAGGGATGTAGTTCAATGCTCTTCAGGGTAGCAATAAAACTGTACACCTTACAATCTCCGTTCGACAAATTGTTTACCCTATTCGGATATCAATCATGCCTTTGACAGTCTCACTGCTTGAACCGCTACAGTAACTGTGAGGCCCCAGTTCGTTCTACGTTGAGATATTCATTATTTGGGCGGTAACGTTTGGTTTGGGAGTATTTCGAAAACCCTAAGTAGGGATTAAGATTTAAACCCTAAGTTCCAGTTAAGATTGAAAACCCGTTTTTTCTACATTTTCTTTATTAGAAAATTCCCCAGATAATTTTTATTGAGTAAATAGAGTTTTAGATGATTTTTCTAGTATTAGTTAGTTTTTGAGAAATTAAGAACGTATATCGGATATGGGACCCACTAGTGCGAAAAGTTCGGAAAAATTCGGCCAATAAGGTTAAGTTTCGGATACTGTGTAAAATTTATCGGGTGTTAAGAGATAAGTAGTGTGTGTGAAGTGATTGATGTGAGAGAGAAAAGAAAGATAAGAAGGCATTAATGGAGGTGACAAGTGTCACTTTCCTATTGGTTGGACTTTAAGAATTACTATTTACTTTCTTGACTTTTTTGACCAAAGGATTAAATATCAAAAAAATGCCCAAAATTCACCATTTTTCTCTTCCTTGTGGCCGGCTCTCTCCTTGCAAAGAAGAAGGAAATTCCACCAACTTTCAAGCTTCCATAAGCTTCAATCTTCTATAAACAAAAGCTTAGACTAGATTTCACTCCATAAAATCCTATCTTCTAGTGCTAGTAAGGGTTGTAGTGAAGTTTGTTTGAAGAGCTAAGTGTCCAACACCTCTCTACATCTCTTGTTCTTAGGTAAGTGATGTTTTACTACTTCCTTATACTTAATGATGGTTATTTTGTGCTTAATGGTGGCATAAGTGTTAGAATATATGATTTATTTCTTGATTTGAAGAGTTTTGGTGAAGTTTTCCATTTTATGATGAATTTTCTGGTTTAAAATGAATGGGATGTTGTGGCCTTGTATGATGATTGGCAATGGACTATAATAACTCTAGTAGGTGTGAATTGTTGATAAATGCAATCAATTATGGATTTGGATGGAAAAATGGAAAGTTAGGGTTTATAAAATCCCAATTCTGTCCGGTTTTGGATCATAGGGTTAGAGGCCGAATTGGACTTTGCTCAAAACATCAAAGTTGTAGGTATTGATGTGTATACGGTGCCTGTAAAATTTCAGGGCATTCGGATTAGTGTAGAGTGAGTTATGACGAAATTACTGTAGCTATTCTGCTTTGATCAGAATGCGAAAACTGCGTTGGTATTTGGCTGTTTTGACTGGAATTGGTTTGGATTTTGAAGTTGGTGTCTTCTGATGAAATGTAACTGGATGTCTTAGCTATCATATGCCTTTGGAATTTCAGCATTTGGACTTGTATGGACTGAGTTATATCGATTACAGTTTTCTGCGTTTTGCAAACCTGTTTTGGTGAATCTGGTTTAGTATTTGGCACATTTGACCTAGTTGTGCTAGGAACTGGATTGAGTGGCCTTCTCCAATATTGTAACCTTGTTTCTTAGCTTCGAAACGGTGGGTCTTACACCCCATCCGATAACCGTAGTGAATTTGGTGCCATTACCGCATATTAAGGTCAAATACGGTTTGTGATCCTGTTTTGCAATTCTGGTATAGTGTCTTGCATTTTTGACCTTGTTACATTCAAAATTGGACAAAGTTTCCTTCTTCAACATTGTAGCCCCTTAAGTCCCGGATATCCCTGTAAATTTTCAGGTTAAACGGATTAGTATATCCTGAGCTATAAACGAAATACTCAGACCTGTTTTGACCGTCAAATTCTGTTACGTTTTTGGACAGTTTATGACTGGAACTTTGGCTTCACATTTGACTAGGTTACAAGCTGTTTGGGCTTGCGACCAAAACACCAAACTTATAGCTCTATATCAGAGCTTTCTAACGCCCTTGGAATTTCATGAATCGGATTTATAAAACCTGAGATATAGCCGAGCAAATAAGGCCTGGCCGTGAAGATGACCATTTTCTGGTCAGATCTGTTTTGGTCTTGATGACCAATTTCCGTTCCGAATTTGGATTGCCGACCTTCATGAAAGTTGTTCCGTTTCGAATGAACTATCTAACTGCCAATTTTCAGCTCTTTTGACCATGTGTAGCATAGAAAACAGTTCGCACTCAAAACTGACCATTTGTGCATTGGCCAGATTTCGTAAGTGATTGTGTTTGGTCATTTGGGAATGAAGCCTCCAGTTTCAGTTCTGGATGTCTTCATAACAGTTGTTGTTCATCCTTTAAGCTTCGATTTGGCATCTCATACGCCTTAATCCGATATTCGTAGCTCAACTTATGGGTAAACTAGAAATGAGTGTCAAATCTGCCGTTTCCGCTAACGGCCGTTTCCGTTTCCGTCCGTCATATTTACGTGCGCGCGTGTCGTTTTTGCCGTTTTGCTTGTTTTAGGCACAATAGTAGCCGTTTGTGATTTTATGTGACACAATCTTCTATGTCAGACGGTGGTGAGCTGGGCGAAACTGGTGGGGCCCACTACTAGCTGTTCATTTCGATCCGACTTCGTACTTTTGCTATTTCAGTTTCTGAGTAAGTATTCAGGCCAGTTTGGTGTGTTTTTCTTTGCTATGTGTTTGAGATGTGTGAAAAGGGTACTTAGGCGAGGGTGTACTTTATCGCACTCGACCTAAACCCTAATTTGAATGTATAATTGTACTTGGCATATGTATATGAACCTTTTGGAACCAAAACCCTTGAGCTTGTGGCTCGGGGCGACTTTCGAGTAAAGTTTGTGAAGTTTGCAAAGTTTGTGAGTTCGTGGGCCCGATCTAAGACCTGTTTGGACTATTCGAGCCGGTTAGGGCTTGGTCGAAGTCAGTCCAACTTAGTCTGAGGTCACCAAGTTTGTAGGTTCATGTTATGAACCAATTTTGTGAATCCGGTTCACCGAGAAGGTGACCAAGTTTGTGACCCGAGCTTGTGACTCAAGCTCAAGTTTGTGATTTCGTTCGCCCGGGCAAGTTTGTGAGGTGACTGGCCAGTGAGGGTGATAAGGTGTCGGTGGGTGTACAAGTGAAGTTCTACGGACCATTAAGTGTGGTCGACGGAGTGTCGGCAGGAGATCATGCATGGCATATGAATTGGCTTTGGAGCCACCTGTATCCTTATTATGTGATGTTATTTTCTGCTTTTGCTTTACTCTTACTGTGTAACTGTTGCTACGTGAATTTATGCTTTCGCCCCTGTTTACTTACTAAGCATATAGCTTACCCCGTTCCATTTGTTTTCCTTAGCAGGGGCCGACGCGGGGACTTTTGGTTCGTATACTAGTATAGGTAGATTGGCTTGTAATAGTTGAACAGTTAGGATGTTTGTTTTTGTTTTGGTGGTTTGTATAAGGACCCTTCTTAGGGTCTACCTTTTGCTGGTTATTGTTATAGTATATTAGAGCGGTTTGGCTTGATGCTTTTGAAGATGTAAATAGACTTTTGGTGGTTGTATATATTATGAATCGTGTTCTTGTGGCTTAGAAGAGTTTTATTAGCTTTAAGTTTTGAGTCCTGGCGCGAGCTAGGCAGGCGGCCCGCCGATACCCTTGGGTTCGCCCTTGGGAGAAGTGGGGTCGTCACAGTAACATATCCCTAACTGATTGTAATCCATTATGTACTGTTCGTTCTTCTTTTTGGTTGCATTGTAAAACTTTGTTTTCACGTTACAAATTAGTTCTCCAAGAAATCATTTTCGTATGCGCACATATTCATTGGTTATGTTTTCGTGACTTGACTTGACCATAATTGAATTAACCTACAAACATGTAATACCAATTGATGTGACTGTGATACATCATCTCCATGGTGCGCTAAATTCGTCAAGCGATGCAAAAATAAACGGCCAAAATCATAATTTTTTTTTAAAAATAGCCCAATAATAGCCCAATAACCAGAACAAAGCGGTCAGCATGTACTCTACATCGTCATATTTTCTACATCTTACCTTTGACGGTCCGTTCAAGTCCAATAAATGTGTTATTAAAGTTCCTGATTGAACGGAATAGAATGGTATACATATCACGACAGCCATTCTCCTGTCATGGTAGATTTACTGAAAAATATCCGATAAAAAAAAAGCGCGTTCATTTCTATTGTAAAATCGCTATTTCAATTTCCTACCAGCTTTATAATCTCCTAACAATTTCATACAATCCAATAGCAACTATTGATGACTACAACATATACATGCGATTACAATTGTAATCCACTTGTCTAAATTTGAAAAGAGTGAAACATCAATGGTGCCCGTACAACCTCCTAGATAAGTTGTAACTGCATCTTACTACTTGTAACGTACATATGTAGCATTCCCATGTTGGGACAACCACTTAATGTCTCGTTCAAAAGTTATAGTTATACATCATTCATTAACCTCATTCTCGGCGGAGGCTACGTCAACACGTACTTGCAATCCCTGGGTGTTATTTCTTCCCTGAAATGCGTAACAATCACAGATCACCAACTATTATTCATGAAACATACGATTAATGATATACAATGTCCAAGTAACCAATTAACAACATTACAATTGAAATATGTGATCTAACGATAACAGTTTCTCACTTGGGATGATGGTGTAAATACATGATATTGATCAACATCACAATGTGTTGAAATTGTCACACGCTCCTCCTGTAATTTTACATTGTATACGTATTCGTCAAGGTCCCTAAATCATTAACAGTGCCTATATTGCCATTTCATAAAGTTAAATTGGACTAGACAATATAACAAAATGATATATTATACCATTAAGATATTTCTGACGGAGTTATGCTTGAAAAAAATAGAAAATTGGGGATGCATCCATTCTGTAGGGACACTTCCAGGAGGCCCCTGATTAGCCAAACGGAGGACCTTCGAATAATAAAAAATATCATGTTATTAAAGCCAGCATACATTAATTACACAATATGCATATTTTACAACGTTCGGTGCCCACCATTACAATTACAGGAAAAAAGTAGCTCTTATATACGAACAACAATGTCTTCAATTTAAGGGTTAATATCAGAAACCTCTCCTGAAGTTTCTTCTAATCACAGCTAGCTCCCAATTTATTTTCCGAATCACACTAACCACCCCTGGAAGTAGGATGTGCCAGGTTATCCAAATTAAAAGGTGAGAAATTACCCAAATACCAAAAAACAGTAGCCAAATTTTTAACGTGGGAAAATGCTGAAAAAAAGATTGAAAAAGAAGATTTTTTGGATTTTGAAAATAGCAAAATTGATTCAGGTATAATTAGTTCCGAAAATTGTCTGTAAGTAAACTTTACACGAGATGATCTATGAGGTACAATCAGTTTACACAAATGTACGTTATGTTAAAAGTTAGTTACTAGACTATGTGTATATATATGTATATCAAAGGTAGTGTAATGGAACGCATAAATTTGGAATGATTATTTAGTCATTTGATCAATTTGTGAATCTCCCATTAGTGGATGTGTAATTTTACTTGTATGAGTAGTCCTTTTAATTTGTGAATACTTTACACGGAGTTATCTATGACATACAATCAGTTTATAAAAATTTACATTATGTTACATGTTAGTTACTTGACTGTGTATATCTATAAAATGTAGTGTAATAGAACACTACATTTAAAATGGTTATTTAGCCCTTTCATCAATTTGTGCATCTCCCTATAGTAGATATGTAATTTTACTTGTATGAGTAACCCTTGCTTGTCTGTCAATACTTTACACGGAGTGATGTAATCTGTACAATCAGTTTACGAAAATGTACATGATATTTGGTACGCATTAATTGGCTAAAATTCACTATTCATTTTGGGGTACGGGCACAAATGGAGCAAAAATAAATTCTCTCTCCTGCAATTCATTTTTTATTACCATTTTCAAATACAGGGGCTGACAACTTACCAATGTTGTCATTCCAGGGGTGCTAAGTGTGATTTCGAAAATAAGGGGGGTGCTAGGTGTGCTTAGAAGAAACATCAACAGAGGAAAATGATATTATCCCTTATTTTAACTACTAAATGAATGCATACCGTCTCACTTTCATCGATTTCGGGAGCAACCGCGTTTGGAGGGCCGTTCACAGTCTGGCTCATTGAATGCACCTACGAGTTTGTATGGGCCAAATCATTGTATAAGACAAACAAAATAGGCATATCAGGAGGGATGACGGCCGTAACAACATCATCACACAATGTAACAAAAATGTAACTATTATGTTGTACAAACATCCAAATAAAAGCAAGAGTCATGAGCATTTTATACTAACCGAAACAGAGTCAGTAAATGAACGGCATCCCATAAACATGTGTTCCTCAACTGAAACCGACGTCGGCTCTGATTCTGAGACCTATAGTATTGACACGGCAATAATATTACTTCATGCCTGAATGGTACCTAAACTTTGTTCAATAGTATAACGATAGTATTATTTTACCATAAATATTTTCCAAATATCAAAATTGAATCCATACCGTAGTCTGTGTAGTCCTTGATAATCTAGATTTTCTTTTTACTCTGTCGAATTTATCGATCTAACTTCGCTTCACTCTACTTTTCTTGCCGCCGGCTCGTTTTTTAATGCCTCTTGCGACTACTGCCTCTCCCATTTCATTTACAATTTCAATTTTATCACGTTCCTCCACATTCAAAATTTTTGGATTTTGCAAAGGTTGCCCTTCGTTTTCTGAGAGGAGCAGCTCCACTTTCTTTGCCAAATCGGATATCACAGTGATTACTATTTTGCTGGTGTCCTCCGACATTGCTGCTCGAGCTGCGACCTTAATCATGGCTGGAGCGAGCTCCCGATAACGAGTTGAAACTATTACTTTTGGATCAGCCACAATTTCCCGTCCTTGCCGATCAAAACAGTCTCCAGCCCGGGCTCTTTTTGTCCATCGCCTCTTAACGTATTCAGGAGGAATTATTTTTATACCCACGGTATCAAACACCTTCAACGCGTGCCCACACAAAATGCCTTCATTCTCGTATTTTTTGCAACTACAACGTACACTTACATCATTCCGATTGAATACCACTATTCTTTCAACTCCTCCATCATACCTCATGACCGTAAACTCCACAAACATCCCTGCATCTTGTTGTCTCAATATAACCATAGCTGTTGATTCACCATACTCATTTTGGAATGCAACAAATATGGTTGGTGAATACGTCTCTGATGCATGCACAAACATAGGTGTTTGCCTTAACCCTACCATGGGGAGCTTTTGCCTCATTTCATATTCTGCGATCAGTTCATTGTGTCTCTTTTCATCAACCACCCGATTGAAATGTCTAAAGAACTGCACAAGATCATGATCCAGTTTTAAATGATTTTTTATTGCTGCATTTAGGCTTTCACTCAGTTGGGTGCTTCGCATTCCCGCTGTCCATCTTTCTTTCATCATGCATCTTGCCCATTTGTCACGAATTCGATACAATCCGGAGAGCCATTCATTATTTTCAAGATTGTGTTTCTTCACCATCGCTTCCCAGACCCTATTGAATTGTTCCACTTCTTCAAACTCATACATGCAGGCACCAAACATGTATGGCAGATCACTATTTTCCTTGTAGTGATTGCCAAGATGTTTCATAAAATTGCGCCTTATGTGAAACGTACATAGACCGTGAAATGTTTCAGGCATGACAACTGATAGAGCGGCTGCCATGGCGTGATCTTGGTCTGTTAGTATGGTACTTGGACGCTTTCCGCACATTGCTTCTAGAAATGTACCAAATACCCATTTGAAAGAATCTATAGTCTCATCATACATAAGGGCAGCACCGAATATCACAATTTGCCTATGTTGGTTAAAACCCACAAATACTCCAAGTGACCGGTATTCTTTATTTGTTTTGTACGTTGTGTCGAATGTGACTACGTCTCCAAAAAAGTTGTAGTCAATTAACATTCCTGCATCTGCCCAAAAAATATTCGTTATCTGCTCTTCACAATCCAGCTGTACAGCATGAAAAAATGATGGATTCTCGAGTGTTTGCTCTTGAAAATAATTCAGCATGCTACCTGCTTCTCCATATTTCAAACTCCTTTCCCGTCGAGTACGAAGATATCGTTTCAGGTCTTCCCGAGTATATCCCACATTTTCCATCCCAGCTGCCTCATTTCCCATAAGCTCATGGCTCTGCTTCAATGAAAGCCCAGCGTCCTCGCTTATTTCAGCTTGGAATCCTTGAGCCTCGCTCACTTTTCTTTGTGATGGCATCATGTGCGAGCATTGAGCAATGTGCAACTCATGGTTATGCTCTAAGACAAGGTCATGCACACGGTACTTCATTGTGGCACTAAGCAACACGATAATCATTTTAGCTCCACACCCTGTTTTCGTCGGCGCTCTTGTCCTCTTTGGCATCACATCACCTTCGTACTTGCGCTTCACCCCTTCCTTGCAGCAACTATATCTCCTAGACATGGTCACGCCGTCTTTGTCTTTATTCACATAGTCTTTACGTACACTAAAACCCATTTTAAAGGCGTACTTGTTGTAAAACTTGTACGCGTCCTCTTCACTGTTGAACTCCATTCCTAACTCAGGGGTCCGATCTTCTGCCAATTTGCTGCAATCCATTACTTCTGCTCCTGCCAGTTATGCATCAAACACCTTAATTTGTAACACTTTTTGAATAGTACGCACATAAACGACAACATAAATGTATATTACCATTCATAATGTGTTATGAATCACACATTACTCGTATACAAAATCCTAAAATTACGCTTATCAATATGATAAATGATTCACAACTTACTTTTACTCTAAGATAGCATGAATCTATGTACAAATATAACTCCATGTACACTAATTTATACGGACTGTAATGTATTAGTCACACGATGTAAGTCTATTTTAACTGTATGTACATCCACGCTGGTGATTATATTTTGATTCTAAGTTCTTTACCTCACCGGACCTTATGTCATTCGTTAATGACAACCGTATAAGGCAACTCCGCATTATGTACTATTTCTACATTTTGAGGGCCAAACAAGCACTTTCTACTCATTGTAAAATATTTCTTACATCATGTAATTTACTTCCAGTGTAGCATTCACCCATTTATTATTCACATATATGTCTTTTCCTCTGTTTCACCTCATTCAACTCTACGCCTCCATTTTATACACATTGCATGGTCAGGAGAGGGGCAAACTAATATTGCCCCATGAGCATGGACCAACTACTGCATGCACAATGATTCATATCAATTGTAATTCGGTGGCTATAACGTGTAACTAATTTACAACAGAATGTACATTAATTCACTTGTTAAATGTGCCTTTCGTTTCTCTCATTTTTCCTAATTTCGTTCGCCGGTTTACTTTAATACATACACCTACGTCTTCCAATAACTACTATCCCATTATAGTCCATCACTCAAAAGCTGAATGCTCACAAACACACGGATATGGTACACACACAAATATAGTGCAAACTTCACTATTCTTCTATCATCTTCGTATTATGTCTTCAGCTGACTCTAATTTCATCATTCATTTAACTGATGTGCATTTGGGTGACAAATTATTGGCCGCACTTACTGACATGGTTCACTCACGTTACCTTAGTCTGCTAAAACGCTTTGCGTTTCACCGAAATCGGAGAGCGTGGTTGCTTCTGCTATTCGGTTGAAGGACAAATTCTGGCTTCGTGAGATGCTCAGTTCTCTGTGTTTGCTTCTACCTTACCGCCTGCTTTGGTTGCATTCAAGAATGAATACAACACTCTGAATACCCATTTCGAAGACCACAACTGCTTCTGCTATTCAGTTTTACGGACAAACTCTGGTTTTGTCTCTGTTTGCTTCTACCTTGTCTCCTGCCTCTCCATCCATTTTTCTGTCAATTGCCACCTTCATCAGAGTAGACTACACCCACTTCACCAAGAAAACACCCAGTAGGTCGAATCCCACCGGAACTTCAGCTTTCTACCTTCAGTGAGCGGTCGGTCAGAGAACACTACCTTCAGAAGCACTCTTCCCTCAGTTTTGTTTTCTGCGCCTATTTCAAAATTTCAGGTTGAATTTCAAAATTTACTTCTCTTCCGTTTGCTCCGTCTGCTCCTGTTTGGATGTCAACATTATTTTATTTGGAACGGCACCGTTTTTGTGGCCTGCTGGAGCCTTGCTGACTTGGCCCATTTGTCTCCACACGTTTTTCATTGTGAGGAGACCGTTCCCGCCCCGCCCCGTATCCGTGTCTCAACGTATTGCAAAGGGGCCACTGGGACGTCGCGCCCGCATTAATTAAACTAACCAGGCTTTTAGAGTCTACCTCCACCAGCACGGGGCCCCTGACTAGATCCTTACACAGCTAAAGACCATGTTGCAAAGCTGAACTTTCTGCCATTAAGACATCCATCTCCCCAAATTCCTTGTAATAAGCAAAGATTAATAGTTGTATTTGTTTTAAAAGATTTTGGAGTCTATAAATACTATCAATCTAGTAAGTTATTATTTAAACAGTTGAGTTGAGTTTTAAAAAATAGGCTTGAGAGAAAATCTCAAAGTTGAAATTTGTGAGTTATCATGAACGAAAAACTACGATTTCATATTGTTATTATTGAGTTTTGGATTAATAAATTATTAAATATTTGTTTGCATATTTATTCTACTTCTCTTTTCACATATTTTTATATATATCAAAATTGCTTCCGCTATAAGCGTATTTTTTCCTGGTAACATATTTGACTATCACGGCAGACATCTTGCTTGAATCACTAAATATCCTACGGACAAATAACACAAAACATTGGCAGGGTCATGCATTTTGTGAGGCCCCCTTTCGGCCAGTTCAACTGCAAATTGCTCGCAAAGTGGCCTAAAGGACATTGACACGCACGCCGAAAATCAATCTTCCAATATGTACACATGATGTATCCTGAGCCTCAAATGGCGCATGGAACCCAATGCACTTGTTATTTACTAAGGCCAAGGTCCATGAAGTTTTATTGGCCTAGCTACAACTAGAATACCATTGACAATGAAGTCTCTATAGTTGTAACTTTGATCACTCATTTTCTTTTTCTTTTATTTTTTTTTAAGCAGGAGAATTCAAACTCAAGATCTCTTACTTACACTCTTTCTCCCGTACCATCCAACCCATCCCTCCCCCCATTGATCACTCATTTTCATTTATTCAATTACATTTATCTTCGTATAATATGGGATCTACTATTCCAAAAATAATAATTTCAAAGTTCTTATGCAAAGAAATATATGAAAACTAATAAAAATGTATATCCAATACAAATCAAAATGTATTTTCTCAATTAAAATCTTTCTTTTCTAATTTAGACGTAGATTTTCTAAGATCCAAAATCAAGTAGTGTATATGTTTTATCTATTATATCACTAACTCAATCCCTATCCACTGTCCTAACCCCTTTTGTTTACTTTTGGACTTACTTCATTAAACTCGTGTCTCTTGAAATCTTTTGGAAGCTAAACTATCATTGAAAAAATAAATTCTATAGACAAGTGAAAGGTTACTATGATAGAAAGTACTCAGTACCAATATAAACATCAAATACAAATTCTGGCTTTATTCTCCATATGCTAGCCATAAACATAAGAAATTAAATTGAGAAAAAGATAAAGATAGAGAAAGGTTATGTATACATTATTATTTTCTTATGAAAAATATTTAATTTTCATGAAGTATCATTTGAAATTTTGGAGATTTGTTGTGTAAAAATAACTTTGGTAACTTTTATTTTTTTTAACAATTCTTTCTTATGAAGTAATTAGTCATAAAATGCTGATGTTTCAATTGTTTGTATTAAAATCAGAATATGCATATATTAATTTCACTTATACAAAATTTGAATTTCTTAGGATATCTAGGATAATTACTTATTTTTGTAGAAAATAAAAAGATACGTTTAAACCCCAAAAATTTTCACAAGGGTAAAAAAGAATGAAAGAAGAAAAAAGAGAAAATGAAAATGCAATACTAAAAGTTTATATGTAGCTTGTAACTTTTAACTACTTCATAATAGAGAATTTCTATTTAAAATAGAATGCTTTTACAGGGAAATAAAAATGTATACTTAAACATGAAAAAAAAGTCTTTAGTACATTATTCTCAACATTTGTAGCGTAATAGAATGGAAGTAGAGGAAAAAAATATAATCATAGAGAGAAGGAGAATAATGGAAAAAAAAAGGTTCATGTAACAATTTTCTTCCAATGAGGGCATAATTGTCTTGTCACTAGACTCGTATAATTGACTATTAATTGTGAGGGAGCAATTTATAGGTCATGTGAACATGCGGTTGAGTTGCTATTGACCCCTAATTAAAAGGGTTAATATGAAATTAAGCCAATAAAAGAAGCACTTTGCCTCCTTGACTTAAGGTCAATCTTACCGAATACAAATTCTATCAATTTTTGGAGTCTAATATCCAACATACCCCATCAGCAAAATTGACTGCCCATTACATCCTTGGATAAAAATTATGCTGCATATAGGTAGAATTATTATTCGTAACAATTTTGCCGTTACAAAAAATAATTTGTAAACACTGTTAAACCAAATTCATCATAAATCAAACAATTCTATGGTTAAGTCAAAAGTCTAACTTTGAACAATAAAACATGTATTTTCACGCATGAATAGTTTTATACTTTTCTCGATTAGAATGATTTCTTATCTGTTGTTTATCACCTAGTAATATTATTTAAATTAACTAGTCATGTACAGATCACGACGAGCCACCCAACTTGGGAGAAGCTAATATACGATAGCAATACCGGCCAAAAATATTTATTTTGAATATGAGTAAGATAAGTTTTTACTTGATCAGAGCTTAGTTAGAAAATTTTTTGATTATAATATATTAGGTTCATGAATAGAGAATTGTGTTCTACATTGATATAAGAGATGAAAAAGAGCGATTAATACGTAAGTAAGGACCCGAAACTTAACCATTTAAACTTTTGGGTCAAAGTTAGCTGCTTGACTTACATATTAGACCTCTTTAGTAGACTCTCGAGGTGTTTCTCCCTAACAAGTAGTATCAGAAGACTCGCAACTCATGAGCAAGTGAGTTTTTCTTGGAGTTGAGATGATAAAAATTATTTTCTTGATGATGGATCGAAGTGCCAAAGAGTTTGGCTAGAGCTTCTAGTTGCAAGTTTGGGCTACTCATAAGCAAGTGAGTTCTTCTTGGAGTTAAATTAGTAAAAATTCTCTTATTGATGATAGATCGAAGTATCGAGGAGTTTGGTTGGTATTAGACCAAGTACGCCAAAAGTTTGGCAGAGGGTTCGGTTGGTGTTCAACCAAAGAGTTAAGAATCGGCAGAGGTCCAAAATCCTATTTGAATGTTGAAGAAAGTGAATCTATGATTAGAAAGAGAGGTGACATTGGGTGTTAAAATGGACTTATATTTAGGGTTAAATTGGACTCAAAAAAAGTGGTTAATATGTAAATAAGGATCTCAAACCTAGCAGTTTAAACTTTTTAGTCAAAATTGGGTTCTTGACTTATATATTGGACCTTTCTGATGGACTTTTTCAAGGTGTTTCTCCCTCACATAATTTTAATATTCATAATGACATTTAAACTATTATCTACTACGAGACCTGTTTTGGCTCTTTCTCTCTCTTTCTGCAAATATCTCCTAGGGTAAGTGCATGGCTGCCCTTCAGCCATCGGCTGAGGGGCAAAGATCTCCTACAGGAAAAAAATCTTTCTCCCAACTTTTCTCACAGCCTTCAACATCTCCTATCCATATTCGGCAGGCAACTGTTTATAAAGGTGAAGCTGCGGTCATCTTCTCCAGAGCAGATGCGGAAAAACTGGCGGCGCCGTTTCGATGGGCTTTGGTTGGAAAATTTTCTCATGGGAGACCTTCGTTAGAGGATATTCGAAAGTTCTTTGCTTCATTAAATCTAAAAGACCACATTTCCATTGGATTGATGGATTATAGGCACGTCCTGATTAAGTGCTCTGCTGAAGTAGATTTTAACAGGATTTGGACAAGAGGGATTTGGCAATTGGGCAGTTATCCGATGCGTGTATTTCGCTGGACCAGGGAGTTTCATGTGCAAAGAGAGTCATCTCTGGTACCGGTTTGGGTGGAGCTTCCAAATTTACCCATTCATTATTTCGACAAACATTCTTTGTTCTCCATATTATTTCCAGTAGGAAGACCATTGTTCCTGGATTCGGCAACGGCTGCTGGGACACGTCCTAGTGTGGCCAGGGTGTGCGTGGAGATCGATGTAGCGAAGCCTGTTGTGAATAGGATCTGGGTAGCTGTTGAAGGTGAATCAGGTTTTTGGCAAAGAATTGTTCCAGACAACATACCACCATATTGTTCATCTTGCTGGCGATTGGGTCATTCGTCTAGCAACTGCAAGAATAATTTTTCCAAGGAAGAATTCCAATATCCCAATCATCAAACAACCTGGCTGCAGCATGGTTCTAAGTTACTTGGGACCAAACCAAATGGGTTAGTTAATACACAGGCGGAAATCCCAGAAGCTAAAGGGAAATCAACAATGGAGGTCATGCCCTCGACTGTAGCTGCGCCAGATTTTGCTGTTGCAACCGAAGGACCTTCAACATCTGAAATGGAAAAATCTGGTGGACCTGATCGGATAGCTGAGAAAGATAATACAACACTTCCACAACATGAAAAGCTCAACTGCATTTCTGTCCAACCTCAAGCTGCCGAAGTTTCTGCTGCTGATGCAAATGGACAGTCGGTGGTTGATGATGACAGGGAGGGACCACTGCACAATGTTCAGCAGCAAATCTTGACTCAAGACCATGTGCATAATTGTGAAGGGTCCCATAATCTAGTGGAGCAAATCTTGGGAGATGTTCAGCAGCAAATGGCCGACACTTCCACATTGATAAATCACAATGCCGACAATGCTAATTTGACCAAATGTGTAGGGTCCCAATCTGTTGAGGAGAAGCATTTGGGACGTAAACATCTTCAAAAGGCCGACACCACCGACCTGGAAAGTCTTTATGTTGATTTGCGTGGGGTCGAGGAGGAAGATTCCAAATCCGATGCGGTTGATGAGGTAGCTTTGCCAATTATAGCAGGGAATTTATCTCCACGATTGGTGGTAACAAGTGAGAGGTTGGTGGAGCCATCAATTAACTCACTAAACATTGACCAATCTGTAGCTATGGAGAGGGAATGCCGACAAGAGAAGGTTAAAGGTGTGCGATCTTTCTTCCCATCCGACAGACAGCTACGTTCGGCAACATCTTCCCAAAACTCATTCCAGGTTTTTTCTCATGATTAATGGAATATTTTGGAATATTAGAGGGGTAGCTAAAGCCCCTAATCTAAGAAGGTTGATTAAATTAGTACGTACTTACCATGTTCAGTTTGTCGTCATTTGTGAACCAAAGCTAGATGAGTCCAAAATTGAGTCCATTCGTCTACGATTATTATTTGATTATACCTTTGTTAATCTCTCGGGTGATATTTGGATATTCTATAGTAGTCCTTTTATATGTTCCATTGTGGGTAATTCGGAGCAGCATATTTCTATACATGTCCAAAGTCAATTGTTTTCTACTCCAATCGTCATGTCCTTTGTTCATGCTAAGTGCTCAGTGGAGGAGCGCCGTGCCTTATGGTATGCCTTATTAAAGGATAAGCCAATTTCTCTTCCTTGGTGTATTGGAGGTGATTTTAATGTTATATTAGCACCTCATGAAAAACGAGGGGGACGCCCATTTGCTATAGCGGAGGGGATGGAGTTCATGTCTTTTATGGAAGATGCCGGAGTCTTTGATGTAGGATTTTCAGGAGCTAACTTCACGTGGTCTAATAATCGGAGAGGAAGAGCTCGGGTTTCAAAGAGGTTGGATAGGTTTTTAGTCAATGGGGCTTGCTTGGATATCTCAAACGTAATTTCTGTGCTTCACCTAGCTAGACACCCTTCAGACCATGCACCGTTGAAAATTTCATTTACTGACCGCTCAGATCATACCCCATGCCCTTTCCGATTTTTGAACGTCTGGACAACCAAACCCGAACTCTTGGAGGTAATTCGCCATGCTTGGAACCAAGATGTGGGTGGTTCTCCATTGCGTGTTTTGTGCTCTAAATTATTGGCAACAAGGAGGGCAATTCAAACTTGGAACAAACAACACTTTGGGAATGTATTAGATGCTGTTCGTTCCGCAGAATCGGGGGTCCAACGCGCAGAGGAAGCTATGGATCAATATGTATCGGAGGAATGCCAAATAGAGCTTAGCAAGGCTCAGGCAGAGTTGCGGCATGCATTGTCAATTGAAGAGCAATTTTGGAGCCAAAAGGCCAGAGTCAAATGGCTTAAACATGGAGATCGTAATTCAAGGTATTTTCATGCGGTTGTAAGACAGAGACGTGCTCACCAAATGATACACCGCATCAAAAAGTCAAACGGTGTTTGGGTGGACACGAATGATGATATAGCAACTGAGGCAATAACATATTTCTCTGACCTTTTCACGGGCTCTTCCGAATCTTCTTCCGATATGCAGCACCTAATTCCAACCATAATCTCAGAAGAGGACAATGAAAAATTGGAAAAAATTCCTTCGATTGAAGAAGTCTATCGAGTCGTGAGCTCAATGGATGGGGACAGTGCTGCTGGCCCAGATGGTTTTACAGGCAAATTTTTTACATTTGCCTGGGAAGTTATCGCTCAAGATGTATATAATGCAATACTCAGCTTTTTCTGTGGGGCAGAGTTGCCTCGATTCATCACATCCACTTCCATTGTGTTAATTCCGAAAATACCAAATCCTCAGGATTTTTCTCAATATAGGCCCATCAGTTTGTGCAACTTCTTCAACAAATTATTATCCAGGATCTTAGCTGATAGAGTTGCTTATGTTTTGCCCAAAATTATTTCACCCCAGCAGACAGGCTTTGTGAAGGGGCGTAATATAACAGAAAACTTTCTGCTAGCTCAGGAGATAGTTTCGGGTATTGGAAAAAAGAATAGAGGAGGCAATGTGGTAATGAAGCTTGACATGTCTAAGGCATATGACCGGGTGGCATGGAATCATATTATTGGTGTTCTCAGGAGGTTTGGCTTCGGAGAAATATTTATTGATTTAGTATGGAGATTGATCTCTAATGTCTGGTTGTCGGTCATTATAAATGGGGCATCTCATGGTTTCTTTAAATCTATGAGAGGACTTCGTCAGGGTGATCCTTTATCGCCTGCATTATTCATTATAGGGGCTGAGGTGTTATCTAGAGGATTGAAT
This sequence comes from Coffea eugenioides, assembly GCF_003713205.1. Lineage (NCBI taxonomy): Eukaryota > Viridiplantae > Streptophyta > Magnoliopsida > Gentianales > Rubiaceae > Coffea > Coffea eugenioides. Next base: position 44,057,056 of record NC_040040.1, read on the forward strand.
AATCTCGTCATGCAATCGGGTTTTGTGGGATTCAAAGTCCCGTATGGATGTCCTGCTATAACTCATTTGGCGTTTGCGGATGATGTTCTCATATTTGCAAACGGATCCTCTAATTCTCTGAAGGTTATCATGCAGGTGCTAGAGGCGTATCAAAGGTGTTCGGGACAGCTAATAAATGTGCTAAAAAGTTGCTACCTAGTTCATCCATCCTTATCACCGGCGAGACGAAGGGTGATTGAACGCACCACTAAGTTTACCTGGCAATCATTTCCAATTCGATATTTGGGTTTTCCGCTTTATTTTGGGAGATGCAAATCATCATACTTTGGAGAAGCGTGTCAGTCTATTCTAGGGAGAATCATATCCTGGAAATCAAGGATGCTTTCATTTGGAGGTAAAATAGTTCTTATCAAACATGTCTTGGCATCGATGCCAGTACATCTGATGTCGGCTGCGATTATCCCGAGTAAGGTATTTAGAACTATAGAAAAGGCTTTCTCGACCTTCATATGGGGCTCATCACCCGAGGATTCAAAATTTCACTGGATACGTTGGTCCCAAATGTGTTATCCGGTTGATGAGGGAGGGGTTGGATTTCGGAAGCTACAAGATATCTATGCAGCTTTCTCATTCAAACTTTGGTGGAATTTTAGAAAAGGTTTGTCATTATGGGCTGATTTCATGAAGGCAAAATACTGTAGACATCTCCATCCTTGTCAGGTAGAAATCAAGGCAATGGACTCCGCACTCTGGCGAAGGATGATCAATGTGAGTCGACAAGTGGAACTCTCAATGCTATGGATTGCCAAAGACGGAGCTTGTCATTTTTGGTACGATAATTGGTTGGGAGGTGGCGCTTTGTTCCACCGAGCGACCGTTGTCCCTAATTTGTCTTTTGGTAATTTCATCATTAATGGACACTGGGATGTTAATTTGTTATATCAGACACTGCCAATGGAAATGGTGCCCTCTATTTTAAATCATTCAATTCCAGAAGAAGGGGGGGAATCTGAAGTCATTTGGATGCCCACAACATCTGGAAACTTCTCTATAGCTTCGGCATTTCGGGATATTAGGCAAGCCCGCAACAAGTCTATGGTATTTGATACAATTTGGCTTCCTCAGCTCCCTTTCAAAATTTCTTTCTTCATGTTACGATTGTTGCTGGGGAGACTGCCGGTTCCAGATAGGTTATGCAAACTTGGTTTACATTTACCCTCAAAGTGTTTTTGCTGCTCTTCGGCATCTGAAGAATCAATTGAACATTTGTTTTCCAATGGTCACATAGCGTCGACAGTTTGGAATTATTTTGGAGCTTCTTGTGGTTTGTCCTCTCCAGGGTCAGCTTTGAGGCCCCGAATAGTTGGTTGGTGGCTCAGCTCACATGACTCTGAGATACAACGATTCATTGGACACATTCTGCCCAGTGTTGTCTGTTGGCAAATTTGGAAAGCAAGAAATAAAGCAATGTTTGAGGATGTCCAGATGAGGCCGCTTGCCATTTGTCATGCCATTTTCTTGGAGATCCAGACCATGGTGGGAATTCATTTCAAACAAATGTTCAGAGTCCAGTCTTTTCATCATTTGTATGATTGGTCGTGCTCTTCTTATACTGGGGTTATATACAAACTTGTTCGTTGGGAAACAAAGGACTCCGATCGGTTCATATTAAATACGGATGGCTGTTCCAAGGGCAATCCAGGAGTGAGTGGAGGTGGTGGGGTTCTTAGGGATTCAAATGGCATACCTTTGATTGGCTTTTCGACATATCTTGGGGAAACTACAAGTCTTTGTGCAGAGGCTCGGGCCCTCCTTATTGGTCTTCAAACTTGTGTACATAGAGGTATTGATAATCTCTATGTTCAATCCGATTCTTTGATATTAGTTGGAATTCTTCAGAATCGCCTTCAGTGCCCCTGGAAGATTCGACGAGAGATTAGGCAGATTTGGCAGCTTGTGAAAGATCCGGATCGGTTTTCACATTGTTACAGGGAAGCTAACAAAGTTGCAGATGCGCTGTCCAACGTGGGAGTATTGCATCCAGAGCATCAAATCAAGTTTTACGAGGCCTTTAGTTCATTTCCAACTATGGCACGTGGGGCACTTCGCCTTGATAGATTAGGAATGCCTTCAATTCGGAAAAGTAGGCGTATGAAGGGCTGATAACAAAGGACAATTGAAGCTAGTTTGTGGCTGAATGGGACATGGAGGCTTTGAGTTTGATTCTCTACCCGTTAGTTGATTGCTGTACTTCGAACTGGTTTTCTCGGTGTGTAAAATTTTGCTACTATCAATAAAAAAAAAAAAAAAAAAAAAAAAAAAAAACTATTATCTACAAAAATGACTTGAGAAATTGGTCAATCAATAAGTTGCTTATTTTTTAAGTTGAGAAGGATAAATTGCAACTTGGTTGCTAAGTTTAGTAGGGTTTACTGCATAACCCTATTTTTCTTTTCCGAACTAATGTACATAAATAAAATATTCAACGCGTCCCGAGTGAAACCACTTAATCCAGTTATAAATCAATTCCAGCAAATACACCAGATAGATGACTTGCACATCTCACGTCTTGGGCTTTCTGCAGTTTCGCATGTCAATTTAGCCTTTAGAGCAGAATAGTAACATCATTCCAGGATTATTCCAGTGAAGCAATCAAGAAAGACTTAAACAATGATGAGATATTAAGAGTTTGATGCACAAATGTTTGTTCTTAATTAATACCTGAACTGTTCTAAATTAAGTGTTTGGATAGTACATTTATTTCAAATAATATTTCACTTGCATTATAAACACATTTTTTCAACTATTTTTTTTATCTAACATATATCATATTACAAAGAGTGCTACAGTAATTATTCCAAATAATATTCTATCCAAACACGCATAAACCACCAAAGTCATGCACGTGCAAGAACTACAAGATTCCAACTAAAATTAATGCTGATGTGGGACAACAACCAAGCAATGTAATGTACGCAATCCTACACCAGTATTTGTCCAAGAAACTTTACTCATTGAGGATTTTAGTTCCAGTTATTTTAAGCTTATGAAATATGGGGAAGAAATTACAGGTTATCGTGAATTGTTAGAATTAAACAACACAATGTTCAAGAATTCAAAGAGAATTAACTGAATTAGTAACCCCAAAACTCGTGTGCAAAATTAACTAGTTATAAACTGGAGTTTGGCTTGGATAAATATTAATTATCGGATTTCTTAGTGTCAAAGGATTTATTCCCACCAAAAAGACACTAGAGGCAGCTGCCCATAAGACTATTGTCCAGTCTTAGATGCATGGCCACTATTTTTTATACAAATACGTTGAGGACATCATGTTATATTGATAATCAACTATGTTCAGAACCTATTCATTTCATATTTGTCTAGTTAAATTGCCCTAATAGAAAATTAATTGTTGAGGGAATATCTATAAAACATAAGTCTTCATGCACTTTCCAAGAAATTTCATGTCTGTATTTTGATCTTGACTTCTCAACTAAACTATAAACTGGCACTTGTCAGAATTCATTAATTTTGCCCACTAGTGTAACATGATCGAAGTGTCTAGTTGATTGTGAAATAATTCTTAATATTCTACTTTATAATAAATAATTGAAGACACAGTACTGCAATCCAAAGAAGTTATCCTGTAACTGCACTCCATGTGCCTGTCCTCCCATGATAAATTGTCTCGTATCCTTCCATGCAATTTATTTAATCCATCAAAATAAAATATATCATAAAGCTACAAATCCTATCTTATAACCCTTATTATTACCTTTAGAGCTTTTATTAGAAGAATCATTGGCTAAACTCGAAGGTTCATCCGGTAACTTGCCGTTATTGTACTTGTTAAGTATTTAATATATAATATCTCTACAATATGGTTTAGTAGAAGATTTTAGTATACATAAACAAAATATTGCATGTACTCAAAATACAAAAATATTGTTTGATTATATATAATTTATACAACGGCTATGCCAATCACATACAATTATATTATTCTACATTGTTAACAATTATACCATGTCCGACAAGGCAAAACTTGCATAGACCCCGTTTTACACCAAACTTCCCTTTTTGTAGGTCCATTTAGGCATCCCGAGTTTTAAGTATGCTTTGAGCCTTGATGACTCCTTTGAGTGTACAATTCCTGTCCTAAACCCTAGCAAGATTCATATATACCTTTACAATACAAGGAGCCGGAGGAAATTTGTATAAAATATAATCTAGACAGACAAGTATGTAAGTAAACCATTCGAAGGAAAAAGAAACCTATCAAATTTATTTCAAGAATTATTTACGTAAGGCATAATCTTGATAACATACTTTTGGTTATTATTAATATTTTGGGAAAATCGTTCAAAAAGTCCCTCACATTTTACAAAATAACTTTTTACGCCCCTTACTTTTAAAAGTGTACTTTTATGTCCCTTACAAATTCATATTGATTAAATTTTGTCCCTATCTAGGTTTCCGACTAGTTTTTTATTGGAATCAATCACGTGTCTTGCACGTGATCATTTTTTAAGGGCAAAATTGTCAAATCAAAATTTACATAATTCAATCCATAGTCTCTCACATTTCACAAAATGAATTTTTTTGTCCCTCACATTTCACAAAATGAATTTTTTCATCCCTCATATTTTACAAAATAAATTTTTTCATTTCTCATTGTTCATGTGTATGAATAACTTTTTTTTAAACTAATTTATATATCTATTTGATCTCATATGGACAATACAAATAGCATGTAATATATCTCTATTTAATTTTCGCTTAAACATACTGTTTATGTGAAATTAAAATAGATATATATATAGGGGTTTAAAAAATTGTTAGTTTTTCACTCATGTTCATTCCTTTTACTCGAAAATTGAAAACAAAGAAGACATTTAATTCTAAACATTATCAAGTGTTTTTATTGAATTAAATTTAGACAAAAAAAAATAAACAAAGGAAAAGTATCACAAAAAGAAGTAAGTGATTGATACTTCAAATTTTAAAATAATCATAAGGTAAGAAATTCAATTGTTGGTCTTAAAAGTAGCGAGTAAAAATTTCAGATTTAAATTGTAATTTGTTAGCATGACTATAGAATTCGAATTAACACCAATTAATTAGATACTCTTATTAAACAACTCAATAAATGAATTATTACTAAAATAGAAAAGATTACAAATATTGAATAGATTCACATGGTGAAATCACACACACACACACACACACACACACATATATATATATAGGTTTAAAACAAAATTATTAGATTTAAACCCATGTATATATCAATCTGTTTAGGTGAAATCAAATAGAGATATATTATATATTATTTGTACTGTTTAGATAAAATCAAATAGATATATTCATGAATTTTAAAAAATAAAAACTATTCGTACACGTGGTCAATGAGAGATAAAAAAATTCACTTTGAGAAATCTGAGGGATGAAAAAATTTATTTTGTGAAATGTAAGGGACGAAACGATTCATTTTGTGAAATGTAAGGGACTATAGATGGATTATGTAAATTTTGATTTGACAATTTTGCCTCTAAAAAATGATCACATGCAAGTCATGTGATGAATTCCAGCCAAAAACTAGTCGGAAACCTAGATAGAGACCAAATTTGACCAACGTGAATTTGTAAGGGACGTAAAAGTACACTTTTAAAAGTAAGGAACGAAAAAAGTTTCTTTACAAAATGTGAGGGACGTTTTGAACGATTTTTCTTAATATTTTCATTTACAGTACTATTAATCTTGGATTTTTATTGAAGTTTTAAGTTACTTTGGTGTTACGAAAACCCTGTCACTGGTAGATGATAGACCTACCAAATGGGACCTCCCTCTCTTCCTTCCACCTTAAAGAAAAAAGGAAAACCAACAGCACTTGCCCTTTTGATTAGCTTGGAAACTTTAAAACCCAGTGAAAGCGAGACATGCACCCATCGGAAGCAATCCCAAGTCCTCAAATCAAACGTGAAAGTGTTGGAAACTTCAGGCTGACAGATAACTTATTTGGAAGTTCGGTTACACTTTCCTTAGCCATTTTCATCTTTTGTTGTACAACTTTGGACCATTTATGGGAGTTAATGTCATAAGTTCTTATCAATTCCACGTTGTATTGTTCCCGAATTCTTTAGCTTTTGGCCGAAAAATTCTGATTGTCCAGCCAAAGTATCAGTAGGTAACGTTTTGCATCTCTGGCACTGACAAGGCAAATATCTACCATTCTTGTATTCTTGCTGCTTTTCGCTGGAACATAGACAAATGGTATGAAATTTCAAAAAAAAAAAAAAAAAAAGGTGTTTGCTTTATTCTGAAGCATCTTATTCGTCCTGCATTTAGAAAATCTTTACATCCATTTTAGCTTTTGAAGAAATGTCCAGTCTTGAATATGACTTTAGTGACTCGGTTTAGCATTATATCAAAGTAGCAATTGGCTATAGTGGCTGCTAATGGACATTAGGTTGGGTATTGATCGTGCTCCATTATACAGAATTAGTACTGAGGTTAATTAGGAGTTGAACATCTTACAGTCCTCTTTCTCCCAAGTGAGTTAGTATATCTAACCAAAAATTGGGCGGGGGAAGGGTTGATTATGCTTTCATGCTTTGGAAATTTAACTTAAACAGACTGTCAAGAAGTGATTAAAGTTTGGGAAATACTTTTCATGGGGAATAGGAACTCTAGCTGCCAATATGGATTGTTAAAGAGAAAAATTATGGGGAGAATTAGGAAAATAAACAAAATGGATTTTGCGAAATATGACTAAATTTTTCAAATCGAGAATTGTCTATATCAGTTCAAACCAACTATTTGGCAAGGATAGTATTTGTTTTCTGACCAAAGAAAATGTTTCAAATAAGATTATGAAATCCACTAGTTTTACTTTTAATACAATCCAAATAAAATTGTGGAGTATTTATTTGTTGAATTAACTATGTCGAAGACCAAGTAATGACTTGCTCTCGGACCGAAATAAAATTTTTAAATCATTCGCTATAAATGTAAATTTTACGAATCTGTTGATTGTCGTAATTAAGTAGTTAGCCATAAGGTAGAGGTGCTGCGAGGATTAAGAAACATGAGCTTCGGTTTGCAAGTTAACTTCATGATTAGCACATGGTCAGATTATGTAATTGTCCTTTTATAAAAATAAAAAAAATTGAATTAAGTTAAATTGTTTTCGTTGAACTTTTGTGGGCTATTCCAATCAACATCGAAATATACTAGGACAATTTTTTAAATTTGTAAACTACGGACAGAATTTAATTTTAATGAAAAGTCAGAGAAATTTAAATCATTTTAATTTGAAATATTAATTTCTTACCCAAAGTGTACTACTTCATATACTTTAGAAATTTAAAAAATAATAATTCATTCTTGCTAAACAAAACCAGAAAGCAGCTCCTGCACATGAGATGCTTTCCAGTATATAGCCATTAGACATGTTGTTAGGAATTAATAATATTAAGTACAAGCCACTTATGAATTTTTTTTTCAATCAATAAAAAATGCTTAAGATTGTAAGAGGAAAAAGTTGTCGTTTTAGTTCTCAAAGTTTGAGAGTTGGCCTAAATTAGTCCTCAATGTTTTGATTAAAAAAATGCAGTCCCCAGAATGTTCAATTCCAACCAAATTCATCCTGTAGTTTCAATTTAACCTTAAATTATAGTAAATGACCAAATTGGTCTCAATATTTAATAAAATCTAAGAAAATTTATTAATATGATATGAAAATGGGATAATTTTAGAGGTCTTCCCTGAAATTTCTCATAATATCACTTAGCGCCCTCAAACTTTTAGAAATCTCACCTTCCTATACCTTGCAATTCCAGCTACAATACCAATTCTTTATGCTGAATGCTGCTGGTTAATTATAGGCTTATAGCATCTCCCTTCAATTTTTGAATTATAGCAGCTGTCAAAAGTAATCATTGTAATAATTATCTTCGGCTGGTTTATTGGTGCAATTTACCTGTTATTGCGCTTAGATTTTCAGCTTTATTTGGTTTTTACTTTTTGTTATAAAATTCCTAAATATGATGGCATAAGGGTTGTAATGGAATGATAATATAATCTCTCTCCTTATATGTATTTTTGAATATTAGTTTTACTCAAAGGGTTTACAATGTTACATAAAATGTCATTCCAAGGGAGATAGACAAGATTTTTAAAAGATCTAGGTTGCTAAATGATATCATGAAATACTTTAGGATAGGTTTCTAAACTTATTCCTATAAAAATACATTAAAAATTAATTATCAAAAATTTACAAAATTTTATTAACTATAGAAAATGTAAATTGAGTATAAGACAATCACTTTTGGCCGAATGAATTTAACTTGTAGATATATTAGTATTATAATTTGCCCATAAAAGTACACAAAGGTGCTTATACAAAAAAATAACCCTTAATTTAATTTTGCTATTAAAACATCACACAAAATAACAAATAGGACACAAGTCATGCTTTAATCTAGTATTAATTAAATTAGATTTTCTTAGAATACCTTACACTTGCTTTTAAGTTTTTTGAATTTTTGTCAATTTTTGATTAATTCTATGTACCATTTATAAAACTTCTCTATATTTTTAAATAGTTCAAATATAAGTCTAATTTATTTACAATATCCAATTTAATACCAAAATAAAGTATGTGCTGTGCGTATACTCTATTTAAGTATTTATATACTACAAACAGGCTAAACATTATAGTTTTTATATGCACTTTTATATACTTTTATACACAAATTATCAATTTGCATATATACCAACTATTTTCTTTGTTTTATAGTGTAAGTGGGAGAACATGAATTTAGAACCTCCAACTTACACTCCCTTCCCCCGAACCATCCAACCCATCCCTCCCCCATATTTACCAACTATCTTCATTTAGTGAAAAGTGAATACCTTAGAATTAATTTATATTTTGTAGAGGCTTTAAAATTCTTAAGATTTTAGTGTGTTTTCTCAATAGCATTGACGTCTGCCATAGGGTAAACCAATGCTCTTGGGTTTCCCAATGTTTACCATAAAGGCCACTGATAGAATTTTTGTATATATTTGTATCATGTCAATAAATTTTCTTAGATTTTATAAAACATTAGAAATAATTTGGTCAATTAATTTACTTTATGGACTATTTGTTTAAATCAAAATATTAGGGACCAATTTGGTTTAATTGAATACTTAGGAGACTACATTATTGTGTAGGCTGGTTATTTCAGATTTTATCACTCCGAAGTTGGTTTTAAAATCTGTAAGCTGGTTCTTTAATTGTTCTTACGGGACTCTCACGAATGAGGTCGTATTCATTGAGCTTCTTTGGGAGTCTTTGATAGAACTGGGATTTTAGTTTGGAGGGAAGGGCAAAATATTAAACATATTACTGTAAAAAAAATTATAGCAAATGATGAAATTTGGCAAAGGTCAATTCTTTAAACCATGATGATAAAGTTTGGGAGATAGTGGATAAGTGAAAGCATATTAATGGAGTTTAGAAAAAGTTTCATTTTTTGTGTTACTTTTTACTAGTATTATTCCAAGTTTTAATTGAAGTAGGGACATAAATGAGACTAATTGAGTTGAAAGTCGAAACTAGTATTCAATTCTTTTGTTTCACAGGTTTGAAATTGAGTTTAAATTTAGCTTATTTATTTGTTGAGTTAAATTCAAATGAGTTATCATCCGACATGTCAAAATATCACTGGATACGGTGGTCTCGGATGTGTTATCCAGTTGAGGAGGGAGGAGTCGGCTTTAGAAGACTTCAGGACGTCTACAGAGCATTTTCATTCAAGCTTTGGTGGAATTTCAGAAAGGGGATGTCGTTATGGTCTCAATTTATGAAAGCAAAGTACTGTAGACAAAAACATCCCTGTCAGGTAGAAATCAAAGCAACGGACTCGGCACTCTGGAAAAGGATGGTGAATGTGAGTCGACAAGTGGAACTTTCTATGCTATGGGTGGTCAAAGATGGAGCTTGTCATTTTTGGTACGACAATTGGTTGGGTAATGGTGCATTATTCCTCCAAGCGACGGTTATCCCAAACTTATCATTTAGTAACTTTATCAGTAATGGACATTGGGATACGAGTCGGTTATGTCAGTCACTGCCAAGTCAAATGGTGACCTCCATTTTAAACCACCCAGTCCCCGAAGAGGGGGGTGAAGCGGAAGTCATATGGATGCCTACTTCTTCCGGAAATTTCTCTCTAGCTTCAGCCTTTCGGGATATTAGGCAAGCCCGTAACACGTCAATGGTGTTTGATAGAATTTGGCATCCTTGTCTTCCTTTGAAAGTTTCTTTCTTCATGTTAAGACTTTTGCTGGGGAGACTGCCAATACCCGACAGTTTACGTAACATTGGTTTCCATCTTCCATCAAAGTGTTTTTGTTGTCCATTGCCATCTGAGGAATCAATTGAACATTTATTTTCAAATGGCAATATAGCATCAACAATTTGGAATTATTTTGGAGCTGCATGTGGATTCGATTTGTCAGCGTCATCTTTGAGACTCCGCATAGTGGGTTGGTGGTTGAAATCATACGATTCTGAGATACGTCGGTTTATTGGACGGGTTCTTCCCTGTCTTGTGTGTTGGCATATCTGGAAGGCAAGAAATAAAGCAATGTTTGACGATGTTCAGATGAGGTCGATTGCCATTTGTCATGCCATTTTCTCCGAAATCCAATCCATGGTGGGAATTTATTTAAAAAAACCTCTCCGAGTACCATCTTTTTATCATTTGTATGACTGGCCTAATTCATCGGAGGTTGGGTTTACATATAAACTTGTACGATGGGAAACAAAGGAATCTGGTCGGCTCACACTTAATACGGATGGATGTTCTAAAGGTAATCCAGGAGTGGGTGCAGGCGGTGGAGTTCTTCGGGAGTCAAATGGTCTACCTTTGATTGGTTTCTCGGCATATTTTGGGGAAACGACATGTCTCCTTGCAGAAGCTCGTGCCCTCCTTATTGGTCTCCAAATCAGTGCACATAGGGGTTTTTTGAATCTCAATGTGCAATCTGATTCGCTGTTATTAATTGGAATTCTCCAGCATCGCATTCATTGTCCTTGGTACATTAGACGGGTTATTAGGCAGATTTGGCAGATCATGGAAGATCATGGAAGATCCAGATCGATTTTCCCACTGTTACAGAGAAGCAAACACAGTGGCTGATGTGCTGTCCAACGAGGGCGTATCTCATCCACAGCAGCAACTCAGGATATATGAGACATTTAATACATTTCCACCTATGGCTCGTGGAGCAATTCGTCTGGATAAGCTAGGAATGCCTTCAATTAGGAAAATTAGGCTTGTGTAATAGTTTGATTTCTTATCTAATTAATAAAAGAACTACTTTAAAAAAAATAAAATAAAATAAAAAAATTCAAATGAGTTTTTGTCAAGCTGATGTCATGACGAATTCAAGTACTTCAAAATGTTTAAAGTTTCGTGTTAGTTGAGCCAAATTTAATATTACACTAATTACAAAATATTGTTTGTATTTAGTTTGATTAGTTAGTGAACTAAATTGATGAAAATCTCTAAACACCATACTCGAATGGAGTATTGGATAGCTTGGTTGATCTTATAATCCTTAATTCAAGTCAATTTAGTACAAATAGATTGCATTACAATCAAATTTCCTTTAATCTATCTTGCTTTTCTTTTATATAATTTCCTTAATTGATATGTTATACTAATCTTCTATAGATTACAAATTATTTTGTTATAGAAAATTATTGAAAGAAAAATTAGAGAGGACAAAAAAATAACTTCGAATCAATATTTGGGGGCTGGAGGAGGAGTAATAATATTCTGGTGAAAATCCTAATAAATTATTTTGTTATAGAAAATTAGAGAGGACAAAAAATAACTTCGAATAAATATTTGGGGGCCGGTGGAGGAGTAATAATATTCTTGTGAAAATCCTAAATTCCTAATACCTAATGCAATTTTGAAAAGTTCCGTTGGCGGCTGCCTCTGCCGGTCCCCGCTTGTTCCGTCCGTTCTTTGTGTTATTCCACTAATGAAGGCGGTCTTAGCTTTTGGTCTTTGGACAGTGTAGTTACGGCTTTTAGCACAGAGATGGGGTGGAAATTGCAAGAAAATTGCAAGAAATTTCAAGAAAATGGAAATTCCATTTTATGCCCTTGTTCACTTATTTTTTTAAATGAAAAACACATTTTTTGCAAGTACCTTTTTATTGTGAAAAATGGGGCATAAGAATTTGGCGACTCCACTAGAGATTACTAGTGAGTTCGAGCACTTGATTTAGTCGTTTTTTCCTTTTCTAACATTTTTTGCATATCATATTTGAATGTTTTAAGTTGCATTTTCCTTTTAGAACTTTTAGCACTTTCCAATCGTATTCGTTCCTCGTCCTTCATGCATGTGATGAATGGTTTATTTATTTACTTTTATTTATTTACTTGTATCGCGCTTTGCATCTTGGATGGAGGAATAATTACCCTAAAGCCTTCATGCATATTTAATGATACTTAATCCCTATCCTCAAAGAAGCATTTCATACGTGCATACGTTATTCCTTTTTAACTCTTCATTTTTTTTCTCTTTTAGTGGTTGTCATACCACTCTTCCCTATTAGGATTAGGATTGATTCACCTGAACATGTGATCGTAGCATGACGTGCACATAGCAGTGTTAGGGGATCATTCGATCCACCGACTGAAGGTTTTGCAATTGATGACCCTTTGGCTTTTACTTTGAAGATTTGGGAATCTGAAATTTTATCGAATCCAGATGTATTAGTGAACTCCAACCTCATGCATCCATTTAGAATCACCTAGAAAAGAGCTTACTTTACCCTATTAGGGATACTAGACACTATTTTACCCTACTTCTTTCTTTTCTTTACCTTATTTCTGTACCATTTTGTTGTTTTAATGTGTTATGTGTTATTTATCAATTGATCTAACCTTATTTTTTTCTCTTTTCTGGCATTCATAAATATTAGAAATAAGAGTCCTGGTATGGTACTCATTTAGGGCAAACCATTTTTTATAAATAGATTGTTACACGTTTAAATTTCAGTTTAGCGCATTAATACTATGTATATATTACAAGTTATTTTTAGAATTACTCCAGCATCTATATGGGGCTCCTTTAAGTCATGTTTTTAACTATAATGTTTGCAAATTTATTAGCTTTAATAAACTAACATCATGCATTAACCATAGAGGGAATGCCACTTAAGGAATTCTGCAGTAGGAATAAACTATCCTTTGGTCTCGGATATATAATCCAATGAGACTTGCAAGTTTATATTTGTTGTACCATCCGAAAAGGAAGTGCACAAGATAAAGTAGAATCTGTTCCCTTCCATAATGATGGCATTGAAGATTTTTTGTTTTTAGTAAAAATCCCCAAACTTGGGGAAGGGATGCCAACCCCTATTTTATTGGAGGAAAAAGAAAACAAAATAAAAGAGTCAACAAGACAATTGTCAACAAGACAGCATGCGTAAAAGAAACTAAGGGACCTATTCCCTTACAATCTGACGACAAACACAAGGGAATTCGTCCCTATCTAACACTAAAGATGCCTTGACTGAAGATGGCAGCTGGTAAGGGGAATTGTTAAAAACATCTTCATTGAGCTGCAAGCCTGCTAGCTTATTCACAATAGCATTCGCCTCTTGATAAACATGAAAAACTGCGGTAGCCAACTCTTGCAAAAGTCCCCTAATCCTTCACAGAACATTACATAATGGCCATTTCGCCAATGCTCCTAAACAAACCAAGCGAACCAAGACTTCAAAATCCAACTCCAGTAACAGATGACTACACCCCCTTTCCTGGCAAAACAACGTATCATACATCAGCGAGAGACTTTTAGCTGTCAACACATCAACATCTCCAAATTTTTTATAGAACACAAAGATGAGCTTGTAGTTGTGGTCCCGTAGAATACCAACCCTTGCTTCTTTTCCAATTGCCACACTAGCATCCATGTTCAGTTTGACGTGACACTCAGGGGAATGAAACCATTTCACCACCATAACTGAATGGTGACGACACCGAGAAGAGGCAAAGGCAGCCCAGGGATCATCCATGTCCCCACGAAAATGACTTGCAAAGAAAATCCTAGCAGCCCCCAGTTATTCAATAAAATGATTAACCCCGGTAATTACCTCCTGAGCATCAAACGTAGCTTTCTCAAATCTCGTCCGATTGCACATTTTCCACAGAAATCAAATAATAATAGAGGGCATGGCCTAACGAATATGAGCCTTCAAAGTTTGGGAGAATTCTTAGTTTATGATGAAAAAAAAAGGCATTCTACAACTGGGGCGGTTTTTGGAGATTGTTCTTGAAATAGGGTCTTCACATTCGTGGAATGCGAGCTCGGTGACAGAGCTCGCATTCCACGAATGCGAGGTCTGTTTTGGAAAAAAAAAAAAAAAGACTAGAAAAGTGAGTCAAAGAAGCAGAATGCAATATCGAAACAGAGCTGTCGAACAGCAAAACAAAGAAAACAGAGCTGTCGAACAGCAAAACAAAGAAAACAGAGTTGGGTTCTGCACATCGAAGCATCCAAAGACCGGAGCTGGCCACCATTTGTCCTATTTTGTGCAGCCCAAACGCCGGACGGCAGAAATAGAAGGAGCGGCGCCACCATCTCTGTTGTTCTGCTCCGCCGGAAGCCACGCCTCATTCTCTTTCTGCCTCGCTGAAGCAAGCCCTCCAGATTGCAGCCGGTTTTCAGAGCTTCTTCAACCACCAGATTGCCGACCCATTTGCGCCTTTGCCCACCCACTGCCGCCCCATTGCCGACCCAACATTTGCCAGCATTGCCGTCCCATTGCGACTGCCAAACAGCATAAAGGTGAGCCTTTTCCATTTGCAATGCCTCACTTATAGCATTTTAAGTTTAATTAATACTTGAATCCAACGGCAAGTTCAGATTTGTTGTGAAATTTGGGTTTAAATTTGATGTGGGTTATGCTTATTTTTGCAATTTTTGTGGTGGATTTGAGGATATACGTTACATTTTTCGAATTCTTGCAATTTTTCTGTTTCCAATTTTTTGTAGTTGCGCTAATTGTGTCCGTGTGGACAGTGGAGCTGGAAAAAGAAGGAAGTAGTTTTTTGACCAATATTGCAAAATAGTTTAAAGCTAAAACCCCTTTAAGGAAAAAGTCCATTTAATTGTTTCAACTATTTTTTTAAATTTTTTTAAAATTAGAATGAAATTTAGGTTAAACTTATTTTCTGTACATCTAACTCTAAAAACAAAAGTGGTGCTAGTCTCATTTTATTGTCTACGGCGGATAGAGAGCTAGTGGTACTACGAACGGGTTGGTGTTCATGATTTTTTCGATAAGGCATAGGAAATGACTAAATGTTCTAACATTGGACCAACTTGAAATAACGTTTTTAAAAAAAGTCTATTTTTTTGTGTTGAAGAAGATAAAACAAAAAAAAAGGGGGCAAGTTCCATTTAAAATAGAAAATGGGTTCTAATTAAGGGAATTAAACATGAGATGCAAATGAGAAACGAATTTCTCTAGAGCAGCTATGGGTAAATCGTACAATAGAGTTGTGTTCCTAGAGAAAATTTTAGAAAAATAAGGGCCTTGAACTAAAATGGAAAAATAAATTTTGCTAAAATTACAATATATGTTAGCGTGACCCAAAATTTGATGCCGAGCATTGAAGTTGTCTTGGATGCATTTTCGTTGCTTTAACAGTCTTAGCATGCCATTTAATTATTTTTTATATACATTTAGACACTATTGTCGTACTTTAACAAGTGTATATAAATATATTTGACAAATACTTATTTTTCACTAATATAGTTATCAAAGCCATTTACAATAATTAGTACTTTAATACGCTCTGTATAATTTGAAATGATAATAATTACAATAATTAATACTTTAATATGTCTTGTGTAATTTAAAATGATAATAATTAATCATCTCTGACTATTTTAATGTACAAAATAATTCTCTAAAATGCTAAGCACATAGTAGACAAAGTCTCTAATACTCAATGTGGGGGCAAGGGTTATGTACCAAATTTGGGTGGCAAGTGCCCACTTTTCAGTTTTTGTTTTTAAAATCTATTTCGCAGCTGTTATTTTTGGTCGAAACACTATCTACATTGGACATTGTATGTTTTGCAATTGGAGTTTAGAAATTTTATTGACATTATGTAGTTTATAGATTGGAGCTTTTGAATTTCATGGATATTTGGATTGTTTGACAGGGAGTTTTAGCCCATTTATAGGGGAGACTGTCGAATTTTTTGTAGAGTTTTCTTTGTGAGGGCAACTGACTATTACAAATACATGTCACAACTTTTGTTTTTTAAAATGGTTTTTTGTTGCAAATTATTTCTTCATATAGGTACATACAAGGTTGGTGACACAAGCTTGAGAGGTTTAAAGGTTGGGGTTGGTACCTCTAAGATCCTGATCACAGAAGTTGGCTAGATTCAAATTTGATACAAGTCATTCGGTAATATATTTATATTACAACTTTTGGATTTTTGACGTCGAATTGAAATAGTATGTTTTGTTAAACTTCTGGATGTAGAAGAAGGCGTTAGAACACGTTAACGGATTTATTTTAAGTCGAATCGATGGATTTAAAATTAAATCTAATCTTGTAGTCTATATTTACAATATATGTATGTCGAGGTTAGGGAAATAACAGATAATGCTGTCAAGTGGCCTTTGGATATAGCCAAAAAATTTTATTGTGTTGTTGATGAAAATAGCATACGCATATGAACATAGATCTTATATAGCTATATGGAGCCCAAAAATTGATTAAATATTCTTCCAAATCGCATGTCAATCAACTCCCTTTTGCAATTCGTAGGCGGCTCATAGTTGTTAGGGTTATAAATTATAGGGGACATATATATTATACAGTGTGGTATTGACCGATTACAACTTAATATAGACCCTATTTGTATCATTGGTACAGTGAGTTTTAGCTTACTTATAGGGGAGACCTTGTCAATTTTTTTTTAAAATATCTTTGTCAGTTTTTGAATATTTATAGCAATTTTCGTAGGGGAGACTTTGCCGACATTTTTAAAAAGTTTTTGTAATCCTCGTTAACTAACTATTACTAATTGGGATCAAATAACTTATGTGAAATGGTTTGCATATTGAGCAGTTGTTGCTTCATATAGGTGCATACAAAGTTGGTGACACAAGCTTGGGAGGCGTAGAGACCTGGGTTGGGAAGTCCGTCGTCCAAACCACAGAAGTCCATCTTTCGAATTCAATACAAGCCATTCGGTATTAATTTTTAGTTTACAACTACATATTATGGACGTCGAAACAATGAAATAGTATAGTTTGTTAAAACTCTTCCAAACCACGAAGGCGTTAATGAAATTAAATGAATTTATTTGAAGGCGAATTGATGGATTTAAAGTACTTTAATACGTCTTGTGCAATTTGAAATGACAGTAATTTGGATTGTTTGATAGGGAGTTTTAGCCCATTTATAGGGGAGACTTTGTCGAAATTTTTGTAGATCTTTCTTTGTGAGGGCAACTGACTATTACAAATACATGTTGCAACTTCTATATTTTTAAGTGATTTTTGGTTGTAAATTATTTCTTCATTTAGGTACGACAAGGTTGGGATACAAGTTTGGGAGGTTGTGTTTGGTACCTCTAGAATCTAACCCACAGAAGTTGGCTACATTCGGATTTGATACAAGTCATTAGGTAATTTATTTTATATTACAACTATTGGATCTTTGCCGTCGAATTGAAATAGTATAGTTTGTTAAATTTTCTTTTAGTAGAAAAGACCGTTAGAATATGAAATACGGATTTATTTTAAGGCGAATTGATGGATTTAAAGTCAATGACCAACCTTGTAGTATTTTTTGTAATTGGCAAAATCTATAATGCTAAAAAAGTGCCAAAATCCGCTATAGGGAAAAACATTAATTTTGTAAAGTTCATTGCTAGAATATCACATCATTATGAATGTGGATCTTGTTATGCGGTGTGAATGTGGAGCCCAAATATATATAATTTCCCGTACTTTTCTTATGCTTGTACTTTGAAAATTATAGGGTCTCTTGACAATATGTAGTGTGGCAAATGTCATTACAACTTCATATAAACCCTGTTTGGATTGGTTGACTGGGAGTTTTAGTCTATTTTGTAGATTGGTTGGCAGGGAGTTTTAGTCTATTTTTAGGGGAGATTCTGTCCAAATTTTCTAAAAATTTCGTTGGGAGTTTTAGGCTATTCATATCGTCATTTATAGCATATTTCATACCAGTTTTCAATTTTTTCATAAACATCTGGATCGAAATTAGTCTATTTAATAGTGCCAATTTTCGACCTAGAGTCCACCCTCTTGCATTTGTTTGGACTCTTGGACTACTAATTCTAATTTATTGTCCCCAAAATAGGGATTCATTTCACAGACATGTCTGTAGAAAGACCTCTGCGGGTAAACCTATACTGGGGAGGAGAAATACATTACGAGGGTGACTTTGTTTGTTATTTGCCTCGTACTTCCAACCGGACATTCACTTTGAGACATAGAATTGGATACGGGGAGTTGGTTGATAGGATTTATCACTATATTGGGGTCGATAAAGGAATGTTCAAGCTGAAATTGTTTCTTCGTCAACCGTTGGAGAGTTCCAAATATACTGTTTCCGCAGTGGTGGATGATGAAACTCTTGATGTAATGTACGATCTTTGGATCGAAAGAGTTTCATACATGGCGGAGATTTATATCAAGAAGGAAGAAATCGTCCAAATGCCTGTAGTTAATAGCGTATTCACTGGACCAATATGTAATGTTGGTCCAATGATATTGCTTGTACATGCATTCATGGATCCAACAAAGTTTAACTTCGGTTCTAGTTCAGTCGTTCCAAAGATTTCATCGGCATCTCACTATATGCATGATGATCGATCTATGGATTCATTAGAACCAAGGCTCACATCAGGGTCTATGGGTGCCCAGGAATATTTTCATGGCCTGGATTCGATTCCAAGTTTTGGAGATCCATGGCCATCATGCCATATTTCTCCACATGGGATCGAGTCTAACCCTGGTCAAGGTTGTCGCAGTTCAGTTGAAGATGATTTATATGCTAGTGGGCATGATAGGCTCCTTGCCTTTGAAGAAGATGATCCGGAAGTTGATGCGGAAGAGGTTGAAGAGTCAGAGTCACAAAATGTGTCTGGTAGTGACTCGGATTATGAGCATGAAGACGGGGGTTTAAGAGTAAACCTCAATACCCAACAACCCTTTGTTGGGTATCGGGTTGCCAACACAGAATGCGGAGATATCAGACGTAATAGCACAGCTGGCAACTCTGCATATGTTCCAAGAGGAATGTCATTTTTCTCCGATCTTGGGAGCATAAATGATGATGATATAGAAGAGGAAGATGGATTGGAGCGTATTGTCACATTCAGTGAGGAGAATAATAATATACGTGTCCCTACGAGGTTTGAGAGTAAGCAGCAGCTCAGCCGGGCAGTTAGGATGTGGTCCATCAATCACAATAGGGAGTTCAGAGTTATTGAGAGTAAGAGTAACACGTGGTTTGATAAATGCAAATCATCAATTGAAAGAACTCCTTCCACTTCAACCGAACCATCGTATCTACCATGCGACTGGTGTGTTAGAGCCGTAAAGAAAAAAACTCATGGAATGTGGCAAATTACAAAATGGGTCAATGACCATAACTGCTTAGGCGACATGATTAGAAATAACAATACAAGCCTGATGGCTTCCGTTATTTCAAGGCACATACTCCGTAGCATTGAAGATGATCCTGGATTAAAGGTCAAGAACATACTAAGTTTCGTTAAAGAAAATTTGATGTTGATGTGTCTTACAAAAAAGTTTGGTATGCCAGACGTAAAGTAATTGAGCTGTGTTTGGATCTTGGGAGGCGAATTTTGTCGAACTACCACAGTATCTCGATGTCCTGGTGCAATCCAATTCAGGCACCGTGGTGGAGTGATCACATCATTCGAATAGTTCGGATCGAGTTAAGACTTTTAAGTATGTATTTTGGGCCTTTGGACCGGCTATTGAAGCATTCCACATGTGCAGGCCGGTTATATGTGTTGATGACACTCATTTGCATGACGAATACAAGGGCAAACTCTTTGTTGCAGTCACTCATGATGCGAACAACAAGATTCTGTCAATTGCTTATGTCATAGTGAATGAGGAGACGATTTCCAGTTGGTCATGGTTCATGAAACAATTAAAATATAATATGGCAATTGATCGACATCCTATCTGTGTCATTTTCGATCGCTACAATGGTATCATGTATACCATGACACATTTTGACTATTGAGAGGAACCTTTAGCCTACCATAGGTTTTGCTTGCGACATGTTAGAAGCAATTTGATGACATACTTCAAAGGTTTACACCTTAAAAGGTTGTGTTGGGCAATGGGAAGGGCAAGATAATTGCGCAAGTGGCGGATGTTCAGAAGAGAACTACGAAGCATGTTTCCAGATGCTTGGAATTATATGTCTGCCATTAGTCCAGAAAAGTGATACCTAACACACAACGATGGCCGTCGTTGGGGTATTCTAACTACCAACATATCCGAAAGTTATAATAATGTCTTGCGCGGGGCACGCTATTTGCCAATTCGTACTTGCATTGACATGACATTTCATCGAACAGTTGCGTTATTTAAGACGAGAAGGGAAGATACTTCACATTGTTGCAATCCTTTTCCCCCAAAGATATGACGGCGTTTTAAGAATGATGAGCAGAAGACAGGCGCCCACAGAGTCATTGAGTTCAATGGTCCATCGGGCATATACAAGGTTATCACAGGGCGGCGTGTCGATGGTAAAGGAGGCAATATACAAACCGTCAGATTTTTTGATAAGGCATGTTCTTGTGGAAAGTGGCAGAATTACAGGCTTCCTTGTCCACACGCTTTGGCGGTGTGCAGGAATAGAGGTGAAAATTTGGGATTGCTTGTGGATCAGCAGTTTACCAAAACAAGGTGGGCCGTGCAGTATTCAGGGAAATTTAACCCACTGTCTCATCAAGATACTTGGCTCCATCCTGGATGGGAGCTGCAGGCAGACAGGAGCAAGTTTGTTGCACGTCAGGTAGGGCGGGTTCGAGCTAGCAGAATTCGGAATGAGATGGATGAAAGGGATCCAGACGAACCAAAAAGATGTCGAAATTGTCATCAGACGGGTCACAATAGGAGAAATTGTCCGAATTATAGGTTTTGATTTGATCGAGTTCCTAGAAATTGGAAACTCCTGTCAGTGCACTCCAGTTTGGCGTAGGGTTCATTCTATTTCATTTATGTTCGATTCAGGATTTATTTCAAACAATTATATTAGTGACTTTCACTGTTCATTTGTCAAATGCATGCTTCGTTCTTGACTATGATAAGTATTGAATTAACCAGTTAAACGTGCAGCCCAACAGTTTTATTCATTTATCGCTACATCCCCTATCCATTGATTTGTTGATATATTTGTTAAAGGAATGCTCGGATGGTGTGTTATATGTATTAATGCTCTTGCATATGTAGGATATGGTATTTTGATGTTTGATTGACAGAGAGTTATAGCCGCTTTATAGGGGAGACTCTGTCAAATTTTTTTTAAAACTTTTAAAATATGACTACAAATAGATTGCTGCAGTATATGAATACATAGAGGGATAACAAATGTTTCTAAAAAAAATAACTGATAGGTATGGAGTTTTAGTCGATTTATAAGGGATATATGGTCAAAATTTTCTCAAAAAAAGTCTTGAACGCGATTTATAGGTCAAAATTGTATACACAAACTTTTAGGAAGTACTTATGCATAATTATTGAATTTAATCGATGCAGATATTTGTTTGGAATTATGGCCGACACTCCTATCTCTCCTGGGCTACATCCAGGACCATACGTGCATGACATTATATCGGCGGGAACTGCACACCGGGCACATTCCATTTTTCACGGACATATTGAGGGCAATCAGTTAGATGTCAGACGGTGTGACAGAAGATTTTGGGAGCATACGCCTATTCTTGATCGGGTTTGTCGTTATATTGCCTTGGTTAGATTTGAGGGGGTGCTTGAGAGTGGATATCAGATGGTTGATCATTCTTTGATCACAAGTTTAGTGGAGAGATAGCGGCCCGAGACGCATACATTTCATTTACCGGTTGGAGAGGCTACCGTGACATTATAAGATGTAGAGGTGTTGTGGGGGTTGCACATCGATAGTACACCGGTTATAAGGATAGACACATACCGCAACATTCAGGAGTGGGGAGCCATTTGTGAGGAGCTCATTAGATTTTCTCCTGTAGTTGGATACTTTGATGGACAGAGGCTAAAATTGGGATGTTTAGCAAAAGCCTTGGACACAGAATTGCCACCCGATATTTCAGATATCGAATGTAGGCAGCGTGCACGCATCTACCTCTTACTGATATTAGGTGGACATTTATTGTCCGATAAGTCCGGCAACAAAGTCCCTTTGTTGTATCTTCCATTACCGCGGGACTTGGAAACTGTTGGGCAATATAGTTAGGGTAGTGCGTGTTTGGCGACTCTCTATCGGTCACTTTGTGATGCCACGAATCCTGCCAAATCGGCTATTGCCGGTCCATTAGTTTTGCTACAGGTACATTGCACCCAATAATGATATGTCTTGGATATTTTGCATATTATCATTTTGTAATTTTAACATTGATTATAATTTTCTAATAGTTTTGGATTTGGAAACATATACCAACCATGCGTCCAGACCGAATCGCGCCGTTGGAGCATTACCCTGGTCTATATGGAGTTAGGTGCGCGTTTTGCCCTTATTTCGGTTGTTTTAATGACATTTGTTATCGAAACAACTTTAATTTGTTCTAAACAGGTTCCTACTTTATTAAATATGGGTGGAATGATGACTTGGACGTACACAGAGTTGTTAGGCATGTTGTGCTCGTATTCCAAGATCAGTTGACAGGCCTGCGTCCTGAAGAGGTATTGTACATATGTCCGGACAATAGAAATATTTGAAAAGTTGTGCCAGTAGTCTTGTCATAATATTTCTTGTCAACTGAAAGCATAAGTTTGTCAGATTGCATTTTGTAAATGGAAATTGAGTTTGTTGGCAGGGAGTTAACCTCCAATTATATGGGAGACTCTGCCGAAATTTTTTTAGAAATTCAAAAATTTTTTAATTAACCGGAGACTAGCACTTTTTTCATGAAATTGTCCAATTTGAATATTAGGAAGTTTTATTATTTTTTAATAGAAAAAATGAAGCAACTTTGATTTTATATTTTTTTCAGTTCATATGGCAGCCATATTCAGAGGACGTTCTCGCTTCTCTTCCTGCGTATTGTACTGTAGGTCAGGACATTTGGAGGTTCGTAACGTATCTTATTTGCTGGGATGTAGTTGAACTACACCTCCCTCATCGGGTTATGCGGCAGTTTGGATTTCATCAGTCCCTGCCTGATATGAGGTTGACAGATAATCAGGCAGCTCTACATTCTCTAAATCGTCGTGGTAGGGCGAATCAAGATTGAAGCACCACGCATAGACAATATATTGATATTTAAACTGATCGACGTGTGCATGTACAAGATGGCACTGTAATTGAAGATACTACATATCCATCGGATGAGTATGTTTAGTGGTATCGGGAGCGGACGGTGATTTATATTTCAAATTCAAGTCGATTTTCCGCTTTCTCAAAGGGCTTTCAGGGTAATAGCGTTAGGGCACAATATCTTGTAAGTTTATTTCCAACCCACTTTTAATAATCACTTTGAGTTTGCTCACTTTTTTAACTATTTTTTACCATAGTATCTCCTTCTTATTCTTATATTTGTTTCTCCAGAGCGATGCCATGTCTCGCATGTATTTCATGGCACAGGACTCTCTTGCAGTTAGTGATGAACAATACAGTAGATATTTTCAAGAGTTGAGGGACTTTGCATCCACATCTTTGCATCATGTAGGAGAGTCACGCCGACTTTCATTTCGCCCTCCACACGTACCACAGGAGATTCCACTATATGCTGATCCGTGTCGTGTTCAGCGAGTTCCTAGAAATACCCACAGAAGTCAGCATGGCGGTGGACGACGTCGTAGACTCCGATCACCAGAACCCGCCATACAAACTGGATTCCATGGAGGTTCGCTGGCTACTGAGGACCAAGCTGGCGCATCTACTTTTGTCACACCTCAGACTGAAGTCATGCATGAGAGAGGTGTATCGATTGGGCATTTTAGGTCTCCTGTGAATTTTTCAGAGTTTACGCCCGATAGAAACTCACATCAGCATACTTCTGAGCAATGTGAAGAAGGTGAAGGCACAAGCACATTTATTCAAGATGCTACACTGTTGACACATATTACTCAAGTCCATACAGTAGTGTCAAACCAACCACGTCGAAGTCAAAGAATACCCAAACCAATAACATGTGGTACTCATGGAAAACTTAGACAGTATTGATGGCACGCTACTTATATCGTTATTGTATAAATAACCTAACTTATGGATTACATACTTTTTTGGTGACATTTTGTATATATTCTAAAATTTCACGAATATGAGTGGAACAATGCTATCACGCGTATCTTATTTCTCACTTTATATGAGTACTCTTTTAAACAAAACCAAAAATGTATGATAAAATTACAAAGAAATACTTTTTTTCCCATGAACAGAATAAATATAAAAAAGGTAAACTATACTAACCTCTCCTCTAGTTCATACACGGTAAGTTAGTTACATGTCGGAACTTCACAAAAAAAAAATGAAACATACTATTTATAATATATTTATATATTGTTATTTTTTACCTTTTGTTATTCATAGTTTCCCCATTAAATATAGGGAACAAACTTTAATATTCTCATATGGGCAAGTTAAAAATAAGATTCCAATTTTGTTCATGAAAATTAAGCCCTAACTTATTAACAATTTAATTTTATTTTATATTGACCTTGAAAATAAAGAAGCAAAATGTGTAGTTATTTCGTTAAAATAATTGTATTATAATAAAATTATTGGTTAACCACATGGTGGATTGGCTCGGTTCGACCCATGGGGAGAAAATCGCTCCCTAATGTTCTAAAATGATTCAATTTTTTTTGAGTCGAACCAACGACTATAAACAAAAACGCTTGTTGGGAGGCAACCCAATAATAATATTGTAGTTGTGTTTTTATGAGTTTCTTACATTTTACTGTGATTTAATTGACTAATTAGATATATTTCACTTGTTTGCAGGAAGTACCGGAGTTTCATTATTATTTTGGAGGTACAATTGAAGAACAAGTGTAAAAAGGGAGGTTTTCTTACCAAATTGTGCTTTAAGTGTTTAGAATTTCCAAGCATACATACAATGTTGCATTTTCAGTATATTCAATTGAGTTTTGGTGATGACATGTTTATACATGCTCATGGACTCATTTGATGTGTATTTAATGCCCAAAAGTGCCATTTTGGTGTAAAAATGTAAAAATGATCAAAGAACCTCACCCCTAGATTTGCAATGTAGATGTGTTTGATGTGTTTTAAGAGATTGGATATTGTACTTTTGGTATATTATATGTGCATGGGAGGTTAGAATTGATAAAAAGTTTTTCCAAAGCGTGTTTTGGAATTGTCCGGAAAAAGGGAGAAAAAGTTTAAAAAATTGCAGTTTCTGCAATTAGTGCAGAGAAATACAGATCCGAGCTCGGATCATAAGTACCCAGACGAATCCGACCGCGGATCCTTTGATCCGAGCTCGGATCGAACAAATTCCAGATATATCCGAGGGGTCGTCTGTGCTTCTGGTGGTGCGGATCCGAGCCCTATCGGATCCGAGGGTTTTCAGAAACGATCCGACCTCGGATCTGTTCGCCATAAGAAAGGAAACGAGGCCTCAGTTCCTCATTTTCCAGATTTCCTCTTCCCTCTTCTCACCGAAACCCTAATCCCTTCTTCCAATCTTCCATTTCATCCATAAAACTTCTATTTTTTCACAATAAAAACCTTCCCTAACCTCTTGTGAGCATTAACCCTCAACAACTTGGAATCAAAAACATCAATTTCGGGGATTTTGATCGTCAAAACTGAATTTCGGGCCGCACCTGATTTTTTTCAAATTTGGGGGTGAATTTGGACTTGTTTCTTCCGCATTTGTCATCATTATCATCCTCTACCACCTTCCTATACATTTGAGGTATCAATTTTCAATTTTCTTTGAGATTCCATAATTTCTAATTTTATATTTTTCTAGTTTTTGGGCATATTCTAATAATTGCTTATATGTTGAACTTTTGTTATAAATGTGCTACATTGTATTTAAATAGATTGTCACAACTAGTTTCATGCTTATTTTTGAGAGAATTGTGAATTTGAGGATATTCACTTGTGAATGTTTGCTTTCATGGAATATATGAACTTGTTCCGAAGAGTATCAATCCATGTTGTACCAAATTGAAAATGATATGCTATCATTAGAGCAAATTCCAGTGGGTATAAGAGTGTGTTTATGATTACATAAGCACATTGATTGTTTTTGCTTGAAATCACTTATCTTTTTGAGATAAGTTGCATTTTTCTTGGATAAATTGGAACTCATATGTATGCAAACTGAGTGTTATGTATTCCTTTGACAAAACGGCTAGACGTTGACAATTGTGTAAATTAAGGATATTTTGGCAATGTATATGAAAATATGGCTTTACAAGAATTGGATTGGAGATATTCTCAAGTGTTTGAGATGTTCATTCTTGCAAATGGCTATAATTCTCAGGTGTTTGGACTCATTATGCGTGACATGATTGGTAATGTTCTTTCTAAATGTGGGATTTGGATTTGAGGAATGTTAGGAACATTACTTGCTTGAAATTGTCAATTGTTGGCAGGGAGTTTAGCCCTTTTTCAAGGAAAAACTCTGCTGAAATTTTCTTAAATTCTTATTTAACACGTGTGAGCAAGTTTCTATCGTTTCTAATAAATACTTATCTTGTTTGTGTATAGATACTATGGCTCGTACAAGGAGGGCTCGTATTCGTACTCCTACACCATCGTCAAGTGAGGAACATACACCTTCATTGCATGAGGAGCCGTTTGAGGAGGAATCTCCTTTTCCTGAGCCGCCACCTCGCTCCAGGCGAAAGACAGCATCTACTAGCCGCGAGGAGCCGCCTCCAGACTATGATACCACGCGATTCACCTCGCTAGAAAATCAGCAGTGGTATGAGGCAGGCTTGGCCAAGGAGATTATCATCGAGAAGCATTTGGCACCAGAGGTGGACGATCACTATAAGGTGTCCACCGTCTTTGGTCGACTCGGATGGGCCAATATTCTGAAATTGCCTAGGCATTATTATCCCAACTTGGTCCGGGAGTTTTACGCCAATGTCGAGAACAAGCAGAGCCATAGTGGAAATCTCATTGTCTCTTGGGTTCGAGGCAAGAGAGTGGCCATCCATCGGGAGCAAATCGCTCAAATTGCCAAACCCAAGGACGACGGAGAAGACGTGAAACTAACCAAGGAGTTTAAGGCACGTGATCCATGGCAAGTGGGCGAAGCCGTATCACGTCTTAAAGGTCAATATTGGGAACGAGAAAGTTCGAAAAAACTCCTCGTTTATGCCGATTCATTTGAACCTAGGTACCACCTTATTATTTATCTCTTTGCTTTTAATGTGGTACCGAAGAGGAGTGGAAAAAGAGAAGTTCGAAATAGCGATCTTTACTTTTTGGATAAGATGATGAATGGAATAGGTCGGCAGTTAACAGGAATTCCTCTCGGCAGCATCATTATTAGCTATATGCGCACTACAGCCCGCATGCGAGCCGGTGAGACTTGTTTTGGGTTTGCTCGCCTCCTCACTCTTCTGTTTGAAAAGTTCAAGGTACCATTGGGTTCGGAGAGAGCCATTACTACCAAGGCAGTTGATGAGGTCAATGTTTCAGTATTACGGTCCTTGGGTATCCCTACAGATTTTGGAGTTTCTCTGGTTCGAGATACTGGAGAAGCTTCGACTTCTGCTCAGCCCCCACCTCACACTTAACCACAAGCGGAAATTCAAGAGACAGAGGCACAGCAGACTCTTCCTCCCCCCGTTCCACGACCACCACCTCCCCCGCGATCCAAGTGGCAAGAGCTCCTCAATGCCATCTGCTGTATGGAGACACGAGTCGTCGAGCGCATTGACCAGACCGAGAGGATGATGACAGAGTGACTCGACAGACATGATCGCCATCTTCATGTGATCGAGGATGATTTCCATATCCGCCGGTCACCTACTCCGATGCCTCAGCAGGAGGAGGGGCATATTGGTACATCACAGGGTTCTCATGGAACTGAGGAGGCAGTAGACCCTCGTTCTGAGCAGCCATGAAGATCTTTAGCTGATTACATCTTTTGTTGCTATATTTTTCTTTTATTGTGTTCGGTTTAAACTTTGTAGTTTTCATATTGGATTCTCTTGTGCTACTCATGGTTTTTTGTACTTTTTTGTTTCATTGTGAACTGAATTTGGATGATCGTGAGGATTAATGGCTTCAAATTGAATCACCACTTATTTTGAGGGAAGTTTCAGTTTCTATTACCTTCTTCACAATGAGGACATTGTTAAATTTAAGTGTGGGGGAGGGATTACTTTATCTTATGGGGATTGTGTCTTGAAATGCATGATTTGAGTTGTCTATGGCTTAAAAATGTTGGAATTTTATTTGGAAATGTTGTATTGTGGTTAATTTTCTTGAAATTGAGGTTGTTGACAGGGAGTTTTGTCCATTTTTATGGGGAAACTCTGTAAAAAATTTTTGAAATATTTTCCAATATTTCAAGTTAATGGCCAAAATGTTCAATTCTGTGAAATGTGAGTGGATTAATGAGTGGATTTAAATGAGTGGACTAATGCATTAATTTTGTGAAATTGTGAAGGATATCGATGTATGAAATTCATGCACGAGTTGAAAGAAGTGTAAGGATTGTCCAGAGGATAAAGTACACAAGAAATTAGGAGCAAAAATGAAGGAAAAAGGAAAGACAGATCCGATCCCTCGTCTGTACTTCTGGAGGAGTGTATTCGAGGTCAGAAGATCCGACCTCGGATCCATCATGGGAAGTCCTCAGATCCTAAAGATCCGAGCTCGGATCTATATTCAACCCTCGGATCCGAGACTCAGATCTGTCTCTCTCTTCAGCAAGTGGCACAGCCGTTTTCCTTTACCTTTCTCACAACTTTTTCAGCTATTTTGAGGGACAGAAATCGGTGGCACATGCTTCTGCAACAAAAGAAAAGACCAAATGAGTTGTAAACAAAAGAAAACATCATATCTTTGATTCAGCTACTAACTACATTAGAGATAGCACTCAGGGTTTGAGACTTTTAGGATTCAGGGTTTTAGGGTTTTAGAGATCAAGATTTAGTGTTTTAGGAGAATAGCATTTTCGGGTTTAGGGTTGTAGGATTTTAGTTTAACAATAGTGTGCCTTGATTAGGACTTTAGATTTTTAATTAAAATAGTAATCCTATTGTGCCGCAAAAATATTTTTTAATGGATTTTAATAAACCCAACAACCTTGATTTAATGTTTTAGGGTTTACAAGGATTTGGTTTCTAAGATTTACGATTTAGTGTTTTACG
Organism: Coffea eugenioides; assembly: GCF_003713205.1. Taxonomy (NCBI): domain Eukaryota; kingdom Viridiplantae; phylum Streptophyta; class Magnoliopsida; order Gentianales; family Rubiaceae; genus Coffea; species Coffea eugenioides. The sequence continues at coordinate 44,086,707 of NC_040040.1, forward strand.
GCTTTAGCACTTAGGGTTTTAGGATTTTTGCATGACAATATATTTGCGTTGATTATCGCTTTATATTTTTAATCAAAATAGTAATCCTGCCAATAATTGTAAAAGATAAAACATGCAAGATTTAATCGCTAGATATTTGATTTAATTTTTTTTCTTTTCCTTTTCAACTACCAAACAAATAACATGCACTTCATAAAAATAACTTATATAATTTTTTTAAATAACATTGCGTTATGGAATTTCTAAAATTACAGTTGAAATTGTAACAGATATTAATGACTATTAATTATTAGATTCTTATAACTAATATTCATTGGTGTCAACAAATAAATACGATTCATTAATAACAAAGGAAAATTAGAATTTGATAAAAAAAAATTATTTGATAAAAAGGAAAAAAAGTTAGTATTTTATTCATAAAATATAGTCAACACCTTACATGTTAACAATTTCATTCTATTTTTACATTGATCTATGAAATAGAAAGAACTATGCATGTGTACTTTTTCCACCATTTAAATGTATTATAATAAAATAACATATTTCCAACCGTACAATTACCAATTTTTTTTAATATAAAAGAAATATGCATGTATAGTAAATTATATTAAAAAGATTATTGTGAATATGATTTTTTTTTAGAGCACATATTTGATGACTTTAGGCACGTGCAAGTTTTAAAATAAAAAAAAAT